>NC_051064.1:138519008-138561413 GCF_004664715.2 Peromyscus leucopus
CATCATGAAGTACTTATTGCAGCTGATATGGCGTACAAAGGAAACTTGTCTCAATGATGACCGAGAGACAGCCGAGGTGGGAAAAGAATGAACTCACAAGCAAAAGCTTCCAACAGACGCTTTTCCTCAGGAGTAATCAAAATGTGGGACAACACTGATGAAGAAAGAGATGTCTGCCTCTGTCCCCTCGCACCAGAAGAAGCCATAGTCTTCTTATAGGGTTTCTAGAATGAGCAAAGGCCTATCTATCTACCTGCCTATCTATCTGTCTGTCTGTCTGTCTGTCTATATCTACCTACCTACCTATCATCTTGAGACAGGGCCTCTGTCTTAGTTAGGGTTTCTACTTCTGCGACAAAACACCATGACCAAAAAGCAAGTTGGGGAGGAAAGGGTTTATTTGGCTTATACTTCAGCATTGCTGCTCATCACTGAAGGAAGTCAGGACAGAAACTTGACTGGACCCTGGAGGCAGCAGCTGATGTAGAGGCCATGGAGGAGTGCTGCTTACTGGCTTGCTCTCCATGGCTTGCTCAACCTACCATACAGAACCAGCAGCCCAGGGCTGACCCCACCCACCGTGGGCTGGGCCCTCCCCCATTGATCACTAAATGAGCAAATGCCTTACAGCTGGATCTCAAGGAGGCATTTCCTTAGCTGAGGCTCCTTCCTCTGATGACTCTAGCTTGTGTCAAGTTGACACACAAAACCACCCAGGATAGCCTCATATAGCCCAAGCTGGCCTTGAGCTTGCTATGTAGCTAAAGCTAGCCTTGGATTTCTGACTCTCTTGCTTCTGCCTCCTAACTGTTGTGAGTTCAGGCACTTGCCACCACACCCAGCTGTGGAGATTTGAAGTTTTTTTTTTTTTTTCTAAAGAATATTTTTTTCCTTATATTCTTTTTTTTTTAAACAGGGTACTCTTTATTTTTATTTTTTATTCTTTATGTGCATTGGTGTTTTGCCATAGAACTGGAGTTACAGACAGTCATGAGCTGCCATGTGGGTGCTGGGAATTGAACTCGGGTCCTCTGGAAGAGCATTCAGTGCTCTTAACCACTGAGCCATCTCTCCAGCCCCAGAGATTTGAAGTTTTAAATGTTGTATTAAAGGTGTGTGGCGCACATGAGCCAGCACTCGGGAGCCCTTTAATCCCAGCACTCGGGAGGCAGAGTCAGGTGGATCTCTGTGAGTTTGAGGCCAGCCTGGGCTACAGAGTGAGTTCCAGGACAGGCTCCAAAGCTACACAGAGAAACCCTGTCTCAAAAAACAAAACAAAACAAAAACAAAAACAAAAACAAAAGTACTGGCTCAGAAAGAAGCTCAAGGACAATTTTATTAGAGTTTTTTAAAAGCCCACAGGAAAACTGTAAATTCATAGTTGCCCAAATAATAGAGATAAAGAAAAGGAAGAGAAAAGGCCACGTCATTGGAATTAAGCCAGGATGTGGTCAACCCACATAGGGAGTAGTAAGGATTCAGAGAAAGAGTATAAAAGCCAGAGAGAGCATCTTTGGGCTCTGGCCAGTGTGGGAAAGAGACAGAAAAGAAGGAAACGGGAAAGTTAAGCTTTTGTGAGTAATTCATGAAAGCAGGCTACCGCTCCATTAACAACTGCGCTGTGGGCATGGTCTGGGAAAGAAAGAACTTCTCTTTTAGCATGACTTATGGTTACTCAGTCTTTCTGAGGGTGGGCTCTTGACCAGGTGATTAACCTACCTGACTGGATTAACTCTTTAGGGAGGAGACATGGCTTGTCTCTCTAGATTCTTTTGAGCAGAAAATGGCTTTCCCTTAATGGGTCTCCAATACTACTGTAACAACAGGCCCTGGTGCAGAATGGCTGCTATTCTCTTGTTAGATGGACATGGTATGCCTGTTAAATTGCTTTCCAAACATTTGTGTTTATGCTCATAGGCTGTTGGTCCTGTTATCCTCAGTTGGTCACAACAGGGAAACTTCCTTTTATGCACTGGAAAATATATTACAAAGACTCATAACTGCTCAAGATTCTAAGAATAAGTGACTGTTGCTATGGTATAGTGCCTCAGTACTCAGCTGTGAATGGAATAATCAGGCATCTACATCAATTTCTCCTAAGCTCAGAGAACATTGCAGGAAAAGGGCATAAATAATAGAAGAGCCAAAGGAAAGGGTAGCATTGTGTAGGTATTTCCTCTGAACTGAAACATTCCCTACCAAAGGGAAGAGGGAAACTCATATAGCTTACAAGGTCCAGGGAGTTCCTGAAACTTACATGACTCACAAGGTGCTTCTCCAAAGTTGTAAAAGCACTAAGCAGCTGCTGAGGAAAGAAGACTTTCCCATCAGTCGACCTGCCTGCAAGTTGTGTAGGGCGTACCAGGGATGCAGCTTTTGTGAGTCATCACTTATTCTGAGGTGGGGCAGCTGCTTTTAAGTCACCCATATGCCTGTAATTAACTATATAAACTTACTATTTCATTAAGCTAGACTTGGGTGAAATATATATTTTTTAGTCTATTATTGGTGCACTATCTGAGATGAGTAGACATTTGTTCATATCTCCTCAGGAAAAGTTACACAATAAGAAGCTTTAGTTTCTCTTACCTGTGACTTCTCCATGGTGATCCCTGAGTATCGCAGGGTGACCAGCTTTCTACTGAGCAAATGGTCTAAGAGAATGCAGAGGCTACAGGTTCCCTTTATTACCTGCCCTTAGACCTGTCTTTTCTACCTTGTTGTAGTCCATCATCTAGGATCATCTCTGATTATATATGAGTAGGGATCATCTTAGAACTGGCTACTGGGCTCAATGGTTTTGTTTTTGTGTTTTTCAAGACAGGGTTTCTCTTGTATAGTTTTGGTGCTTGCCCTGGATCTTGCTCTGTAGACCAGGCTGGCCTTGAACTCATAGAGATCTGCCTGGCTCTGCCTCCCGAGTGCTGGATTAAAGGCATGCGTCCGGCTTAGGCTCAGTATTTAAAAATTAAAAGTATCTTGAAAGACAAATGAAGATTCATCAAATGCAAATATTCATAAGAGTAAATTTTAGGCTGGGCATGGTATCATATACCTTTAATTTCAGCACTCAGAATCAGAGGTAGCCAGATCTCTATGAATCCAAGGGCAGTTTGAGGTCTACATGCTAACTTTCATAACAGCCAGGGCTACATAGTAAGATCCTGTCTCAAAAAAAAGAGGTGAATTATTATTTATTTATTTATTTATTTATTTATTTATTTATTTATTTATTTAAATAGAAAACTTGCTTGACATTTTTAATAGATGACTCATTTGTAAAAAAGAAAAAAACCTACTTCCAACTAACCTACAAAACATCAATTGCTTAAGTAAAGCACATTTATAATTGACCATGAAAAAATATTTCCATGCATTTCTTTTTTTCTTTTTTTTTTTTAAAGATTTATTTATTTATTATGTATACAGTGTTCTGTCTGCATATACACCTGCAGGCCAGAAGAGGGCATCAGATCTCATTATGGATGGTTGTGAGCCACCGTGTGGTTGCTGGGAATTGAACTCAGGACCTCTGGAAGAACAGCCAGTTCTCTTAACCACTGAGCCATCTCTCCAGCCTCATTTCTTTTTTTCTTCATACATCTCTTTTTTTTTTGTTTGTTTGTTTGTTTGTTTTTTTGTTTTTTTGTTTTTTCGAGACAGGGTTTCTCTGCGTAGCTTTGCGCCTTTCCTGGAGCTCACTTGGTAGCCCAAGCTGGCCTCAAACTCACAGAGATCCGCCTGGCTCTGCCTCCCGAGTGCTGGGATTAAAGGCGTGCGCCACCACCGCCCGGCTCTTCATACATCTCTTAACAATAAAAGTATATTCAAAGATATTAGGAGATTCCTTTATTATGAAAACATCATAGTGTACACAAACTAAGACAGCCAGAGCATCTTAAATAACATCCTTGTATGTGATCTGCTCCTAACTGGGATGTCATTATGTGATCATATATCCTTCCTCTGACTGACTTCCAGTCTTAGAGTACATTTGCCCTCACATTTCCATGTTCTGAAAGCTTCCTTGTGTAGCTGAATCCAGAAATCTATTGAAACAAAGTATTACAGACTACAGAATGATGATTCTATGTGTTTGCTCCTTTACATGAGGCAAGACTGACATTCAGTTATGGGAAGGAAGTCAGCTTTTGGAAGTCTTGGCCTCTAATACTATACACTAATACAGCTAAACTGCCATACATAGATTTTAGTCTTCCCAACTTCACTTGGCCAGTTTAAAGCTAACACCTATTGATTTTACCTATAAGCTACTAGATCTGTGGTGTGTCTGTGTTGGTCAAAGTACCAGAGAAAATGCTTGCCTTTATTTATGAGGGCACCATTCTTGTCAGAGTAGACATTCCTCTTTCAGATCTTAGCATCACCACACACCTCTGTCCCTTAAGTTATCCCACCCAAGTCCCACTCTCCCTCACAGCTAGCTGTAGCTAGGGTTTTCTTGCCTTGCCCAAAGTCAGGACAACTCTTTGTCACTCGCCAGTCCCACAGCCACTCAGACCCAACCAAGTAAACACAGAGACTTATATCGCTTACAAACTGTATGGCCGTGGCAGGCTTCTTGCTAACTGTTCTTATAGCTTAAATTAATCCATTTCCATAAATCTATACCTTGCCACGTGGCTGGTGGCTTACCAATGTCTTCACATGCTTCTTGTCATGGCGGCGGCTGGCAGTGTCTCTCTGCCTCAGACTTCCGCTTCCCAGAATTCTCCTCTCTCCTTGTCCCACCTACTTCCTGCCTGGCCACTGGCCAATCAGTGTTTTATTTATTGACCAATCAGAGCAATTTGACATACAGACCATCCCACAGCAGCTAGCACTAGTTGGCTGAGTGAAACATCTCTCTTTCACTTTCCTTCTTCTTTCCCTTCCCCAAGAGCAAGATGTGAAAGAACTTCTAGCTCACACTTAGCTACCTATTTCCAAGGCAAGATGCCTCTTCAAACACTATAATTCTGCTATTCTCTTAGTTTTCTAGAAATTTAATGTCCATGTAACACTTACTTATTTTTCAGTTATGTAACCTACAAATTCACTTCCAAGACTATATATTGTGTACCAACAGGAGAGATTGTACCAAAAGCTACCCAAGGATAATATAGCAGAAACACAGTGTACTTGGTCATTATAGGAACTATCCCTGAAAGTATCAGACACAAACAAGTCTATCCACCTGGCTTTAGATGAAAAAAAGTATATTTTAAGACAGAATTTCATGTAGCCCAAGATGGCCTCAGACTTTCTAGGTAGCTGAAGATGTCCTTGGATTTATGATTCTCCTGCCTTCACCTTCCAAGTGCTGGGATTACAAGTATGTGTCGCCATGCCAGTGGGGGTAAATAAAATTGTGAACAGTGTTTCCAATGTTCGCCATTACTCCAATATATGTTTAGGTATAGAATGAACATGGTATTACTGAAAGAATTGTAGCTAGAGTTTTCCTGGTCCTGCCTGGCCCACAGTCAGGACAAATCTCTCTTACCCACCAGTCCCGCAGCTGCTCAGACCCAACCAAGTAAACACACAGAGACTTATATTACTTATAAACTGTATGGTCATGTGGCTCAGGCTTCTTGCTATCTAGTCCTTAGATCTTAAATTAACCCATTTCTATAAATCTATACCTTGACATGTGGCTCGTGGCTTACCAGTACTTTACATGTTGCTTGTCATGGCGGTGGCTGGCAACATCTCCTGACTCAACCTTCCCGTTGTCAGAATTCTCTTCTTTGCTTGTCCCGCCTATACTTCCTGCCTGGCTACTGGCCAATCAGCATTTTAATTATACAGAGTGCTATCCACAGCAAGGAATGATGTAATTTCTTCCATCTTTTTTATCTTATTTTTTTAAAATACTTTTCTGCATATATTTTTATGATCCTGTACATGCCTGGTACCTATGGATGCTAGAAGAGGGTTTGGGATCCCCTGAGACTGGAGTTACAGAGGGTTGGAAGCTACTGTGTAGGTGCTGAAAATTTAAGTCAAGTCCTCTGGAAGAGCAGCAGTGCCTCCATCTACTGAGACACTGATGAACCAGCCTGCCTCCATCTTTGAAAAACAGCAACCATGTCTTTGTTTCAAAAAGTTGTTATGAACATCTGGTAACCCTACCTTGGTTTCAAAAGCTTATTATAACCACCTGTGGTTACGACTACCTTGTGTGTTCTGCTTCTATAACCCCACCTCTTTGCCAATTCCTCTATTTGGAAGCCCCTACCTCTGAGCTATAAAAGCTCTTATCTCCCTCGTGTCCAATACTGACCTCTTGAACTCTGCCTTAGGGGGAGACAGCCCATGTATATGAATAAAAAAAAGCTTGCTTTAATAATTTGTCCATAATGATTTGGCCTGGTGGTTTTTCTCCTTAAATCTGTGGGATTAACACCATCTCTCCAACTCTTTATTTATTTTGTGAAGATTTATTTTATTTTTAATTATGTGTCTATGTGGAGGAGGATGGGTATGTCCTTGTATGAATGAGTCCAGAAGAGGGCATCAGATACCCGGAGTTAGAGTTATGGCGGTTATGAGTTGTCTTGCGTCGGTGCTAGAAAATGAACTACAGTCCTCCAGAAGAGCAGATTGTGATCTTAACCACGAATGGAAGGGTTTTCTGGTGAAAGAGTATCTTGGCAGTCGGGGCCAAGGCATGCCACAAAAATCACGCCACGCAACAGACCTCAGGCAAGAGAATTATTTGGGGGGCTGGGGTTGCAAAATGGCTGCCTCTGAACAGGCACGGAGGCAGCCGCAGACATGGCTGTGATGGCAGGCTCCATTGCGGGGAGGAGTAGGGAGCATGTGCACAGAGGAAACAGGGCAAGGCAATGGTGGCCACAGTGGCGGAAATGTGTCCCACTGGCAGTTAGGGATGGTGCCATTGGCACTGAGTCATTGGGGGGGGGGAGGAAAGCACCTGGTTCTGGAATGTGGGCGGTTCTTAGTTGACTCACAGCTAAGCCATCTTTCACCCCCACCCTACCCCCTATTTATTGTTTTAACATGACACAACCTTCCTATGTAGCCCAGACTGGCCTTGAACTCTTGGTAATCAGCCTCCCGAGTGCTGGGATTATAAACATACACTGCCATCCCTTGTTCAAATATACCTTGATCGAATAGTTTCTTTTGAGTGTTTTGAACCTTCCTCTGATAACACAGTCAAGACATATTTAAGGCATATTCACAAAATCTTAACCGAGAAACACAGAATGCTATACATGTAGAGCCCACGCACATCTCTGTGCTCATGTGTTGTTTTAAGATTCCCACACGGGCGTGGTTGGAGGGTTTAGAAAAACAGAAAAATGCACAACTGATACCACACAGGGGTAGGAGGCTGTTGGCTGACTCAGACTTAGTCACCCTCTGTGGACAGTGACATCTCTGCCCACTTCATTGCAAGACAGTATGTTCCCATGGAGTAAACTCAAGCCCTCAGTCCCGAGAGCATGTCATGGACCAGCTGTGGTGGCAGATGACAGAGTGAAGCTGGGTCCCTGGCCTCACAGCTCTGAACAGCAACGAGCAAGAAGCAAATGAAAGGGAAAGCCCCACAGACCTTCGAATTCTGTTCTCAGCGTGGGAATAGACTAGAAGTCACCAGGGAACAATGCAAACTCAAAAAAAAAAAATAAATAAATAAAATAAAGAAATTTTTGGTGTGGGTTTGTTTGTTGAGACTGTCTCCTACACTTGATCTTAGCCAAAAGGAGTGAGACTGTCTCCTGTAGCCCAAACTATAACTCAATACAACGCTAAAAAATGACTTTAAACTTCTGCTCCTTCTGCCTCTACCTCCCAAATTCTGGAAGTATAGAAATGCCCCTCTAATCGCTGGTTTTATCCAGTGCTGGTGGAAATCGAACCCGCGCTTCACGCTAACCAAGTGCCCAGCCTGACCGACATCCTCAGCCCAAGGATGTCATCCTAGTGATAAGGGCATCCACATAAGTGGAGGTGTGCCACAAACAGCAAGGTTCCCAGATGAAGCCATAAAGTTATTTCCGATCAGTATCTTAAAATAGACTGAGCTGGGTGAGTAACACCTGCAGCCAGAGCCATCGGGCGGTGCTGGAGGGGTGCAGGAAGGTCACGGGAACCAGGCTGTCAAGACCAGCTTGGGCAGTACAGTGAGAAGCCATCTCTGAACAACAAAGCACTCAGGTTCTCCTTGCTCAGAGGTGTTGATTGAGCAATTGGTTTGGTTTCAATAGCTGAGGCAGGATTTAGCATCCACTAGGGGGCTGTGATGGTGGAGGACCCTGGGGCAGAGCTGAAGAGGACATGGATTCTGGGCTTTCTGCGATGCTAGGAACTGACACCGGGTGCCTACCTGTCCCTTTCTCTTGGAAAGTCCTTTTCCTCTAGGTCATGAGTTCCTTCAGCTGCTCTTAATAAATAATATAGAGTACTTGTGTTCTGGACAGTCAGCTGCCCAGGATCTCTCCAAAGCCATTTTCATATGATGTTTTAAAGCAGTTAGTCAGTTAGTTTGGGTATGTGTGAATGCACGTGTCGGCTCTCAGGTGGAGGTCAGAAGACAGCCTACAGGTTTGTTCTCTCCTTCCATGATGTGAGTCCAGGGGGCTCAAATTCAAGTTGTCGGATTTAGTGGCAGGCACCTTCACCTGTCACTGAATCTTCACAGACCCCTCCAAAGCCCTTTCTTTTTTCTTTTCTTTTCTTTCTTTCTTTCTTTCTTTCTTTCTTTCTTTCTTTCTTTCTTTCTTTCTTTCTTTCTTTCTTTCTCTCTTTCTTTTTTTTTTTTTTGTTTGTTGTTTTTTGAGACAGGGTTTCTCTGTGTAGTTTTAGTGCCTGTCCTGGATCTTGCTCTGGAGACCAGGCTGGCCTTGAACTCACAGAGATCCATCCGCCTGGCTGTGCATCCCGAGTGCTGGGATTAAAGGCGTGCGCCGCCGCCGCCACCACCTCCCGACCTGAAGTCCATTCTTAAAGTGCCATTTAGAGAAATGTGGTAGATGTATTTGTCCAGCTAGCAATAGCTTCATATTGCCGGGGTACTGGCTACGTGTGAAGAACCAGCCTGCTTCCGTCTTATAGTGAAGACAAACCAGCTTCATGCCTGTTTGATTAAACTTCTACTTCTCAGTGATTGGGCTAAGCCCTGCCTATAACCTGTTAAGTTTCAACCGCTGGACAAATGCTGAGGTGCCTACTTAACATATCAAAGCGGACCTGGCTGCCAGGTCCTCCCAGCATCCCTCGGTCCCTACCTGTTACAAGGTATGGATCTCAGGATACCCCACCCTCTACCCTGAACTCTCCAGCCCAGGGGCTGAGCTGCCCCTCCCCAGAGGCTCTTCCCGATATAATCCAGACATTTTGGTTACACACCCATTTTGGACCTTTGGCCTCCTGGCTGTTGCCCCTGGTTCCCCTCTTTCTCTTCCCGTCTCCCCACATAGCCCAGCTCAACCTGGTCATGTCCACTCTGGACTGTCCCAGATGTCCCTGCCTCTGGCTGTGCTCTCCCACATGTCTACGATAAACTTCCTCCTCCACCACGCCTGGGAGCAGCTGTGTCCTTTCCTTTTTATTTATTTATTTTTCATTGACTCACATCCAAGACTGGCCTCTCAACCCTCACCGTGTACCTGAATTAAAAAGCTTGCTTTAGTTTGGCCATGATGCTTTGGGTCGGTGGCCTTTCTCCTCCCATCTTTGGGATGCTCTACCACATTTCCATGGCCCATCCTCACTGTCACCCTTAAGGTTCCCTGACCCTTTTACATCTTTATTCTTATTGCAGCCATAGAAACTGGCTCAAACAATCTTTCGACAAAGGAGAATAAACATAGATTTTAATTTTTTTAATGGGTATGAGTGTTTTGCTTGCATATATATCTGTGCACCACAAACACATCTGGTGCCTGGGAAGATCAGAAGAGGGCATTGGACCCCCTGGAACTGGAGTTACAGATGGTTGTGAGCCACCATATGGGGGCTGGGAACTGAACCTGGGTCCTCTGCAAGAGCAACAAGTGTTCTTTTTTGATATTGTTTTTTTTTGTTGTTGTTGTTTTTGTTTTTTCAAGGCAGGGTTTCTCAGTGTAGTTTTGGTGCCTGTCCTGGATCTCGCTCTGGAGACCAGGCTGGCCACAGAGATCCACCTGGCTCTGCCTCCTAGGTGCTGATATTAAAGGCATGCGTCGTCGTGCCCCCCCCCCCCCCCCCCCCCCCCCCCCCCCCCCCCCCCCCCCCCCGCCCGCCCGCCCGCCGCCACCACCGCCCAACGTATATTTTAAAATAATCCTGTCAGGCCAGGCATGGTGGTACATGCCTTTATTCTAGCATTGCAGAGGTGAAGACAGGTGGGGTTCTTTGTGAGTTTGAAGCCAGTCTGGTCTACATAATGAGTTTCAGGCCAGCTAGGGCTACATAGTAAGACCCTGTCTCAAATAAATAAGCAAACAGTGATACTGTGGTAGTTTAAATGAGAAATGTCCCCATAGGTCGGTGTATTTGAATGCTCAGTTCTCCATGGGCAGCACTGTTTAGGGAGGTTATGGAACCTTCAGGAGTGCCTTGATGGAGGAAGTACATCCCTGAGGCCAGGCTTTGGGGGTTTATAGCCACTTCTTATTCTCTGCTTCCTGTGTGTGGTAACAATGTGATCAGCTGGCTTCCTGTTCTGCCACCATGACAGGACCTCCCAGCCATGATTGACTCTGTCCCTCTGGAACCATAAACTAAAATTAAACCCTTTCTTCCTAAAGTTGCTTTTGGTCATGATATTTTATCATAGCAATGGAAAAGTAGCTAATATAGTCTTTTTCCTTTTCCAAGGTTTTCAAACTGCAAAATCAGTCAAAAATCATTAATGTCCATATTGGTGGATCCTCCTCCCTACCCAGTGTTAGAACTGCCCACATTCCAGAATCAGGTGTTCCCCATGCCCCACCCCACCATCAGTGGTTACTAAAGGCCAGTGTGACATGTCACCACTGTTACTTATTTTCTCTATGCATATGTTCCATACCCTTCCATAAAGTCAGCACCGTCATGGCATGCCCTCTTCTCTCTCTCTCTCCTTCTCTCTCTCTCTCTCTCTCTCCTCCTCCTCATCCTCATCCTCATCCTCTTCCTCCTCTTCCTCCTCCTCCTCATCCCTCTCAGAGGTAGCCTTTCACTACACCCCTGTAGTTGGAATTTTCTTTGGGCCATCAACCAGCTTCCCAATAAGGACATGGAGACTTATTATTAATTATGAACGCTCAGCCTTAGCTTAGGTTTGTCCCACTAGCTCTTTTAGCTTAATTTAACCTATTTCTATTCATCTACATTTTGCCTCAGAGCTTTTTAGCTTCCTTTCATTCTGTATGTACTACTTTGCAATTCCTCCGTTTCTGGATGGCTGCCCCTGGTGTCTTCTTGTAGTCTCCTTTTCTTCCCATCCCCCAAATTCCTCCTACTACTTAGTCTCCCTGCCTGGAAGTCCCTCCTATAACCTCCTCCCTCACTATTGGCCAGTCAGCTTTTTATTAGACCAATCAGATGCCTTAGGCAGGCAAGGTAAAACAGCAACACATCTTTGCATAATTAAACAAATATTTCAAAACATCCATCCCCAAATCTCTTGTCTAGGGTCTGTTCGGTGGTGTGATCTTTGTGACATTCCTTGGCCCTCCAATCTCCAGGATTCCTTTCACGGAAAAACCCTTCCATTGGTGCTGTGATTCAGATAGACCCTCCTGGTAGCTGTGCTTCTTCTTAGGATCTGAGCCACACCAGGACCCTACCCATCCACGCCACCCACAACAGACCCACTTTCTGGCCCACCAATCACTTGGTCCTCCATCCATCACTGGCCATTGGTAAGTGATTCCTGTCAGTCAGTGTAAATGCTTACCTGAGTTTTGGGTACTCTTGGAGTTAGAGGTACCCACCATGCTTCCTACCCTTTTCCATGGGTGAGACTTCAATTTTGAGCTTGGTTTTCACCTTTTAGCTTCACTTGAAAGGCCTGATACCAGGCACTGACTCTCCTTGGACTATTAGCTCTAACCCACATTGAATACAGTGATGACTCACTGATCCGCATGTGTCTTGTTCATTCAATCCTTCCTGAGTCCTGGGGATGGCGTAGGCTACAGGCTTAGGACCTTCTTCACTTCCTCACCAATGGGAATGGCATTCTCCATACCTCCCACCTCTCTACCTGGCACTCCACCTGAAAGGCCCTTAATTTATTCATTTTTTGCAATCAAATCTGGCCTCAATATCCCTTAAATAATCAATCCAAATGTGGCCAACTAGCAGCAGCCTAGGCTCAATATTGTTTGAGACCTTTTTAAGTACCACAAGTGATGAGGAGGGATGGGGAAGAAGAGGTTCCCCAACCCCTATCTCTCTTTTCTCAGCTCTAAGCCTTGTTTGTTCTTATCCGGTCTTCCCCATACACTGTGTAAATGTCCCGCTGCGGGATGTCATTCTGTACTCTGTGAATATGTGTTGCTCTGATTGGCTGATAAATAAAACACTGATTGGCCAGTAGCCAGGCAGGAAGTAAAGGCAGGCAAGCAGATGAGGAGAATTCTGGGAAGAGGAAGGCTGAGTCAGGAGTCACCAGCTAGACACAGAGGAAGCAAGATGACAAGGCAAAACTGAGAAAAGATACCAAGCCACATGACTAAATATAGATAAGAATTACAGGTTAAATTAAGTGTAAGAGCTAGTCAGTAATAAGCCTGAGCTAATGGCCAAGCAGTTATAAATAATATAAGCCTCTGTATGCTTACTTGGGGAATGAGGAGTAGGAGAGATTTGTCCCGACTGCCAACTGGCCAGGACACAGAAAAACTTCCAACTACAATGTCCTGTCTTAAGTCACCATTGATGGATCTGTAAGTTTATTGCAAAGTGGGAACTGGGAGCCAGACCTAGCAGGAGGGGAGAAAGCAAAGGAATTGGCCAGCCATAGGTTGCACACACCCAGTACACACCCCTCCCCGGCTTGTTCGTCTCTCTGCTCCCCCTGCAGCATCCTCCTCTAAGGCATGTACGGATCATTTGTTTCTGCTGGCTTCTGCCACCTACAAAATTTGATTACAAATTCTAGAGTCCCATTCTTCAGCTGTCACTTCTTCCCTGTACTTGCTTTCTAACTATTGTCTTTCAACTCTCTGGGCTCTGACCTGCTATGCCCTCCACATGGGCACCTACTTGTTTCTCTGGCTTCTGCAGCCTGCTACACCTCTGGCTGGATACACCCATGTGGACATCTCCCTTTTGTGTTGTGAGTTTCCTTGCCTCCTAGAAGATGCCTGCTAACTCCCACAGCTTCCTTGAGTCCTTCGGGGCCTCTGGAACCTTGTCGCTCCTGTCTCTCAGCTCCACCCTGAAAGTCCTGCAGCTTCTCTACACTCTTACGGCTTCCACAATATTGGAACCCTCCCGTGGGTGGAGTTCCTGCTTGTTCCTCCTTGTCCCTTAACCATTCCTCTCTTTGTCTATGCCCTAAGTGTCTCTTTAGCTCCTGGAGCCTGCTACGCCCTTGGGGTGCCCACCACATGGGCAGTTTTCTCTTGGTTCTGGCCTGCTGCACCTGTCTGGGTCTCTCTGCTAAAGACACCGACTGGTTTCCTTTCCTGTGCTCTCTCCTAGCTTTCTCTCCCTCTGGGAACTGCAGTCCGCCTCTAGTCCCACTACACTATCTCTTGTCCGTCCAGCAGTCCCACAACTTCTGCTCTCAGCTCCCCTGTAGAGCTTACAGAAATTCCCTCCAGTGGGATTTCATCTTGTGACCCTCTCTCCTCCTCAGACAGTTCCTATAGTCATACATTTTGCTCGGAAAGAGACAAAAATGGCCAGATGTATGGTCACATACTTATTCATGGGCTGTAGCCCCTGGTTTGGTTGGATGCTCAGGGACTTGAAAGAAGCATGATTACCAATGTGGTGACATTTGTGGAAAAAGCATGGATAGCTCTCTCTCTCAATGGTCAAAGGACATGGAAATACTGTGCCCCTTGTGAATGATACATGATCTAGTCATGCAACAAACACGGCTCCAGAAAGCTCCTGAAACTTCACTGGGGAGAGCAGCTACCAGATATGTCCCATCCTTTTTTTTTTTTTGTCTATCCAAATGGCGAAGAAAAACTCAACCCTGAGCCAAATAATGACAAGACGCTGACAGATGTAGGTCACCACTGTGCCACCCTGGCCACATAAAGAATCATCTGGGGAAAATATCATCCTGAGTGAGGTAACCCAGACTCAGAAAGACAAACATGGTATGTACTCACTCATAAGTGCATACTAGATGTAAAGCAAAGGATAATCAGGCAACAACCCACAACTCCAGAGAAGCTAGCTAGCAAGGAAGACCCAAAGAGGGACACATGGACCACCCTGAGAAGGGAAAGTAGATGAGATCTCCGTGAGCGAAGTGGGGGTGAGGGATGGGCAATGAAGGGTAGGGGATAGGTGATGAGAGCATAAGGAAATGGGATGGTTGAGCTGGAACAGGGATGGAGGAGGAAAACAATGAGAGAGATACCATGATAGAGGGAGACATCATGGGGATAGAGAGAAACCCTGTGCTAGGAAAGTTGCCAGGAATCCCCAAGGATAACCCCAGCTTGGACTACTAGAAATAGTGGAGAGGGTGCCTGAACTGAACTGGCTTGCCCCAGTGATCAGAATGGTGAATACCCTAACTGTCATCACAGAGCTTCCCTCCAATGACTGATGGAAGCAGATGCAGAGATCCACAGCCAAACACCAAGAAGAGGTCCAAGAATCCAGTCAAAAAGAGAGAAGAGGGAGTCTATGAGCAAATGTACCAGAATCATGACAGGGTAACCTTCAAAGATGACCAAACCAAACTAGTGGGAACTCATGAAAGTTGGTTCAATGGCTGTGGAGTCTGCATGGGACTGGACTAGGCCCTCTGCATGGCAAGACAGTTGTGTAGCTTGATCTGCTTGGGGGCCCCCTGGTGGTAGGATCAGAATCCATCCCTGGTACATGGGGGAGGGGGTTGGAGCCCACCACCTATGATGGAACACCTCATGCAGCCTTGAGGCGGGGAAGGGCTTGGGCTTGCCTCTGCTGAATGTACCTCCACATGGGAGGCCTTGCCTTCTTGTGGGAGGGAGTGGGGGTGGGTTGGGAGGGGGAGGATGGGGAGGCAAGGGAAGAGGGGGATCTCTGATTGGTGTGTAAAATAAATGAAAATTTTCTTAATTAAAAAAAAAAAAAGAATAATCTGGAAAGGTCTTTTGAAATCTTGGTGCCTAAACTGGGAGGTGGTGGTGCACGCCTTTAATCCCAGCACTCAGGAGGCGGAGCCAGGCGAATCTCTGTGAGTTCGAAGCCAGCCTGGTCTACAGAGCGAGATCCGGGACAGGCACCAAAGCCACACAGAGAAACCCTGTGTTGAAAAACCAAAAAAAAAAAAAAAAAAAAAAAAAACCACAATCCTGGTGCCTGGCTCCCTTTCAGAGTGTGACTCATTTGATGTAACTGTGGCCAGGGCATCAGCAATGCGTAGGCTCTGCGGAGACTGACTTGTACCCAAGCTGCAAAGAGCCGATTTGCCTACATCCATAACTGAGAAACCCAGTAAATACACTGACATAGAAAACGGCCTTTGTTCTCAAGTCTCCAAGCTGTCTAGCTAGTGTGACAGGAGCCCACGCAAACCGTGACTGACGAAGGCGTGAAAGAGCTTCCAGAAGCCGGAGGTGGCAGCACCTGCCTGCTGTGGTTTAAACCTAAGAGGTCCGCCTAGGCTTGCGTGTTTGGATACGCGGTCTCCATCTGGTGGCGCTGTTCTGAAGGTTACGGAACCACTAGAAGATGGAGCCCTGCTGGAGAGAGAAATCACAGGAGGATGGGGTGAGATCTGTGGCCCTACTTCCTGTTCTCTCTCGGCTGCCTGATCCCCCCACACTCCCACAGCCACGCGCCCCACCATGAAGGACTATACTCCTCTAGGACAATAAGTCAAAATAAACCTTCTTTTTTCTCAAGGTGATGTCTTCTCTCACAGCAACAGAAAAGAAACAAATATACCTGTCATCCAGCTACTTGAGAAACTGAGGCAGAATGTTAAAGAGGTCAAAGGGAGTCTGGGCTGCATAGCAAGTGTAAGCCCTTCAAGCCACCCTCCCAAGGACCTCTAACTGCCAGGTTCCACCCACAGAATACTAACTGCCCTAACTGCTGGACCCTGCCCCGACCCTGCAGAGCAAAAAGCCCAATCTCTGGGCATGAAATCCCACCAATCTCTACCCTGGAAAGCTCCACCCTGAAAAGTTCCACCCCCTTCCCGAGAAACCCTATATAGGCTCTCTATCCTGTTCAGTTGGCTGCTGTTTCTCACCTGAGCAGAGGCAGCCACCCTCTTGGTTTTTTCCCTCCCAATCAATCTCTTGTGTGAGGTTTGTTGTGCGGTGTGACTTTGTGGTATTCCTTGGCTTCCAGCTGCCAGGACACCTTTCCATCTGAGCTGCAATGCTTACAGCAAGACCCGTCTCAAGAAGACAAGAGAAGAATCAAAGCTAAAAAACCACTGAGGTCACATATTCAGCAAAAGTAGACGGTAAAAGAAAAGCAGTTTGATTGGCTCTGTCATAAGCAGTGGGTTCTTTAAACACTGGCAATGGGGAGAGAATAGAATAGTCAAAGGGTAGATTTTTAAAGTCCTCTTGGCATCCAAAGGCAGGGGCCTGCTCAACTAAGGTGAGCTCTGGTATGCAAAAATTATTCCACCCAAAGGAAGTCAGCAAGCTGTCACACTCCGGTCCAGTGTAAGAAATATTCCAGGACAGCGAAATGGCTCAGGAGTAAGGTGCTTCTGCACATGCCTGAAGATCTGGATTCGCTCCCTGAAGCCCACAGTGGAAGGTCAGAACCAGCTCCAGACAGTCGTCCTCTGATGTCCACCCATGTGCCGTGGCGCACACAAAGCACGCACACGCAACAGCAAACAGATTTGTTTTTTTAGGAATATTTCTAGAAAAACTATGACCCAGCAAAGGGACTATCTGAAAACATCTGATCAATCGTCATTGGTTTGGTTGATGTGTCTTCTGAGGAAGAATTTCAGATCTTTCACTGCTTCCTGGAAGTATGTTGTCTGAGAGAGCTGTGTGAGACTCTTCCTGCTTCCCACAAGCAACTGGGGTGGGGGAGCATGGGTGGCAATCAGAATAGGAAGAGCTTGGAATCAAGTAGTTTGCCTATGGTCGGTTGGAGGCTCAGCAATGCTCTGACAGAGAAAGGAGTATGGTACCCAGTTTGGAAAGCTGGTGATTATACTGGACGGCTCTATATCATCTTGACACAAGCCCAAGTCAAAGGAGAGTACCTCAGTTAAGAAAACGCCTCTGTTGCCAGGCAGTGGTGGCGCACGCCTTTAATACCAACACCCGGGAGCAGAGGCAGGGGAATCTCTGAGTTAGAGGCCAGCCTGGTCTACAGAGTGAGTTCCAGGACAGCCAGGACTACACAGAGAAACCCTGTCTCAAAAAACAGAAAGAAAAAAAAAAATGCCTCTGGCTGTAGGCAAGACTGGTGGGTGTTTTCTTAATTAGTGATTGATAGGGGAGGACCCAGCTCATGTAGATGGTGCCATCCTGGGCTGGAGGTCCTGGGTTCTATAAGAAATCAAACTGAGCAAGCTAGAGGGACAAGCCAGTAAGCAGCACCCCTCCATGGCCTCTGCATCAGCTCCTGCCTCCAGGATCCTGCCGTTTGAGTTCCTGTCCTGATTTTTTTTGATGATGAACTGTGATATGGAAATGTTAGCCAAATAAACCCTTTCCTCTTCAACTTGCTTTGGTCATGTTGTTTCATCACAGCAATAGAAACCCTAACCAGGACAATGACCTTTAGAGCAGTTTTTATAGGAGAATGAGGTATGCCCCTGGAGAAATGCTTGGTGTCCCAAACTACGGGGCTGACTTGGGCTGTGAGAGAGACTGAGAGTGGAAAAGAGGCATTAGGGTGAGAAGAATCCTTACATGGGTTGTGTGCAGGTGAACAGTGAGGGCAATGTGGAGAACAGAATGTCTCATCCCAAAGTAGAGATAGGGTAATGAGTAAAGATTCATGTGTCTTTTTAGACACAAGAAGGGCTAGGTTTTAAGGGGTTGGGAGGTAAGGCTATCCATCTCATTAAAAAAAGGCAAAAGATGAAACCACTGGTCCTGAGTGTTCAGTTAAGGATGAATGAGTCTAAAAGGAAAGACATTGACCTACCTACGACTGTGATATGTATTCCAGGTTCATCTTTGGTGATAGTAATGTCCCCGAGGGCTTCTCAGTCTGGACAGAAGCATCGTCACTGGCCTGTCCCAAAAGGTTAGTGTCCTAGTTTGCTTCCTATTTCTGTGATAAATGACCAAAAGAAACTGGAGAGGAGACGGTTTATTTCAGCTTAAAGCTTACAGTTCACCATGAAAGGAAGCCAGAGCAGGAACTCAAGGCAGGAACTTGTAAGCAGGAGCTGAGTCACAGACCTTGGAGGAGTGCTGCTTACTAGCTTGCTCCCTATGGTTTGCTCAGCCTGCTTTTTATACAAGCCAAGACCACTCACCCAGAGGTGGCACAGCCCATAGTGAGCTGGGCTCTCCTGCATCAATCCTTTATTAATATTCCACGGGCTTGCCAACAGTCCAATCTGATGGGGGCATTTTCTCAATTTGTGGGCGCCATGGGCCCTGGCCCCCGACTGGGAGTGGCTGCAGCCTTGCTTGTTTGACCTTGATCAGATGTCCTCCCTATTCAGATTCCCTACCGGTATCCACCCTTCTGAATGCTTAAGGGAAGTTCCTTGTTGTGTATCCTGCATTTTGGGCATTAACTACTTAGATGCTAGAATGTAGAACATTGAGTCTGGAATGTGGACCATTGACAGCGAACTTCTGCCCTCCGGGGGTTCCTCCATTTGTGCTGTAAGCCTGTATGTATTTAAGGTTTCTTCCCTCTTTCAATAAACGGCATTCGACATCCAATCGTACGAATGACTCGCTGTCTTTTGTCTCTATTTTTTAATCCGCAGCCCTTCGCTCGGACATGGTGAACGGTTATCGGTAATGCGGGCGTTACCGCTACATCAATTGAGGTTCCTTCTCCCAGATAACTCTAGCTTGTATCAAGTTGACAAAAAAAAAAAAAAAAAAAACCCTAGCCAGTTAGTGTCCCAGTAGAGTTCACAGACAGGGCAAGGTTTGACCCAGTGCCTCTCTTGACCATACTTAAAGTAAGATCCTGGTGGCTTCCTGTTCAGTTGTCCTGGATGTGGTCCTAATTAATTGGTATTTGACCTGATTCTTTCTGTGCTTGCTGTATAGCTAATATTAAAGACTTCCCTGATTAAAGACTTTAAGGAGGTCCTTTTGAAGAGTTTCAAGGCCACCCTCCAGTTCAGGGAGCATTTTCCTAATGTCTGAGGAGGATTAGGAGGCAGTGCATTAGGTATGTAAATGATTGCCTGCCTTTGAATTCAGATCTAAGGAGAAGCTCTGTAAGGCAGTTCATAAAGGCAAGCAGGGTTTCATCAGCCCTCTTGGTGAGTTCTTGGATATTATCGTAGTTCACTGCCTTAAGGAGGCCTTTTCTATACCCTGGGTCTCTAGGTGAAGAAGTGACATGCATACCAGATCTTCAGAATTAGGCTGATAATTCTATTCCATATTATATGCTGTATGATAGGCTGATATTCTAGAAATGGGAGCACCTCATTTCCAGGAGGATGGTGGTGGGGATCCTGGGAATGGAGAGCATCTGGAAAACAACAAAACAACAACTACAAAAAAATAAAAAACCTGCCGAAGTCCAGACATGGGTTTGCTTCTTCCAGCACAGCAGAGAAGGAAATATCAACGTAAGTGTCCTGGAATGTTAGACTGTAAGAGTTTAAAGTGCGCTGGAATTCCTTGGTGACCAGGTAAGACACCAGAAGAACCCAGACATTTATTGATTCAGGGAAGGCGAGTGTGTGTGTGTGTGTGTGTGTGTGTGTGTGTGTGTGTGTTTTGCGCGTGCATATGAATATCCCTTGGACCAATAACCTGAGAGCAGAAAGGGTGTAGAAACCTCAGAGGGTCGGGTTTTAAGCAAAGGGCAGAAGGAGAGAAACAGTGTGAGGGGGAGGCAAGAGTAGTATGGAGGGGTGTCGGAGGGGGAAGGGAGAAGAGGAATCTGGCTCTGCGTGGTGCCACAGAGGAAAAGGAATTCAGTCGTTTTGGTTAGTGGGACCAGAGGAGCAGGAAAGAAGGACCAAAAAGGCAGTAAGGGGTAAGGCTAAGTAACTGAAGGCAGCTTACGGGACATAAGGAGGGAGAGAGCACTGAAGAGTTAATTACCTAAAACCCTCAGGTGGACTGAGCCACTTGGACAGGATGTGATGATGATACTTATGGAAGCTCCGGATAAGGAGACCGGCACACCATACCCGCGCTATCTACCACTTCCGGCTTCAGGGAAACTGACCCACACGTGGAGTCTTCCATCCCCCAAAGCTCCCCTTTTCTATACTATAAGACCCTCGAGACCCCCACGCCACAAGAACACAGTTGTGTCTCTTGATCCTGCTCTAACAGGCATGATCCGTGGGCCAGCGCTGGTCTTCCAGTAGAGATGATACCTGAAGGGCGGGGGTTTGCTTCCTAGCAGGATTTGGAAGGTGACTCAGCAGTGACAGAGAGAGAGTTGGTTGTACGCAAAGAAGAAAGCCCGAATGTAAGGACTCTCAGACCACTATATGTCAGTCATTGCCCTGAATGAACCGACATAAGTCTCTAAGAATAACTTAAAGTCAAAGGTACCGTTTTCAAGCCGCTGGCAGCCCTTATCCAGTTACCATTGCTGTGGCCAGATAGTAAGAAAAAGAAGATTGCCTTCCTAGGTCAATCACCACACCCAGGAGAGAGTAGTGTGAAGTTACAAACTAAGCAGAGTGTGTCTTCAGGCGAGGGAGGTTGAGCAGCCTTTCTGAAATCTGGTGACTCAGGAAGGACCTGCGGGAAGCAGGGAAGGGAACGAGCATCCTCCTGTTCCTCAGGTCCCCTTCCGGTCCCTGACCCCACAGGTCTGAGCAAAGGAACAGACCGAGGCCCAGAGGAACCTCTGACCTAGTACCAGAATTCCTGGAATAGACAGACAGGTGTCTCAGAGGATCTGGGAGAATCATCAGATCAAGTTCTGGATTAGAGGAAAGAGAACAGTGGCAAGGAGGAGGAGGGCCCCCACAGGGGGGGACACCACTGAGTTACCTCTCCCGGGTGTGTGGGCATCAAGATGTTAGGTTTGGGAAGGAAGGTTGAAAAGAGAGGCATAGAGTCCCGGTGCACTCTGGGTAAGAGGCTTATTAGAGCCATTAGCACATCAGGGTCGGAAGTAAAGCTTCCTACCCAGGGAACACAAGGTCTTCTTTTTAAGGTCCCTTAGCAAAGAAAAGGGGGCTGGGCGATGGTGGTGCACACCTGTAATCCCAGTACTCGGGAGGCAGAAGCAGGCGGATCTCTGTGAGTTCGAGGCCAGCCTGGTCTACAGAGCTAGTCCAGGACAGGCTCCAAAGCTACAGAGAAACCCTGTCTCAAAAAAAAAAAAAAAAAAAAAAAAAAAAAGAAAGAAAGAAAGAAAAAATAAAGAAAAAGAAAAGGGGGAGGGAACATTTTACCACCACAGTGTAAAGTCGCCTTGACATTACCAAAGCAGGTTAAGAGAGTCTGTGTGCATATATTCTATATGTAAATCAGTCAGATTTATGTATGTGTGCACCTGGTTTTTCTAAGAGACCAGAAGTACAGGGATTAGCTTTAGGCAAGGCAGAAAGGATAATTGTCTTCCATAGACGCAAGAAAAAAAATGTAGATTTTAACGCTCTGCTGGAAAACCTGGTATCACATCACAGCCCTCACTACATGGAGCTAAGGGTTTGGTATTCACTTTATTAGGAAGCATCTTGAGTCAGCAAGGCATTTTTATGCCTCATAAGGCTGAGTCAAATTCCTCTGGCTTGCTTTCATCGAGGGTACTGCCTTATTAGCAAGGAACAGACATTTCATCTCCCATTCAGGAAGTTTCTGGATCTGAGGCTGTAGCCCAGCACTAGCAGTGTGGAGATCAGTCTGTGCCCTGCCCCAAGTTTCAGGCCTGCCTTGCCCTAGCTAACTCCATTTGACAGCAGAGCATCTGGCTCCCTTCTCAGTTAGAGGCAGAGACAACGCCGGCTGTCCAGCACTAACCAGGAAGCTTAAACTGATAATAATCTATTCCTAAAAGTAAAAGGAACCACTTGTTTGGTTGGCATCTCCAGCTTGCCCCTGCAGGATCCAGAAACTCCCATTCTTCCCCCCATATCTCTCTCTCTCTCTCTCTCTCTCTCTCTCTCTCTCTCTCTCTCCAAACTCTAGCCAACTCTCACCTGGGAGTAGCTTTACTCAAATAAACCTGTTGTTATACTTTTCCAGTTCAGCTTGATCTGGCGTACTGTGTCAACAGAGAAACTTATTGTCAGGGAGCAGAAAACCTGTTCCCACCTATAAAGTTAGCAAGCAGATTTGGAGCATAAAAGCATATGGGTATACTAAAACCATGTCAGAAAAACCAGGCTGAGACCTTGTCGAACAAGATGAATGAAAGGTTAGTGAAAGCCAGGTGTGGTAGTGCATGCCTTTAGTACCAGCCCAGCACTCAGGAGGCAGAGACAGAGAAATCTCTGTGAGTTCAAGGACAGCCAGGGCTACATAGTGAGAACCTGTCTTTAAAAAAAGAAAAGAAAAAAAAAAAAAAAAGTACTGGGGCTGCAGAGATGGCTCAGTGGTTAGCACCACTGTCTCTGCTCTTCCAAGGAACCAGGGTTCAATTCCCAGCACCCACATGGCAGCTGACAACTGTCTGAAATAACTATCGGAAGGGGATCCAAAGCTCTCTTCTGGCCTGTAAGGGTATGAGGCATGCATGTTGTGTACTGACACACATGCAGGAGAAACAGTCATGCACATAAAATAAAGGGCTTTGTTTTTTTAAGTACTAACAATAAATGAAAAGAACGAGAAAGACAGATGACCCAGGTTTGGGTCCCACACTCACACAGTGGCTCATAACCCCTCTGTAACTCCAGTTCAAAGGAATCCAACACCCCCCCTCTTCTGACCTTCAAGGGCACCAGGCACTCACATGTTATACATACATACATGTAGGCAAAACACACATATACATACAATATACAAGACTAATGAAGCATGCAACGCTCTCACCTGTACTCCATAAAGAAAGAGAAGACCTTATACTCTGAAGGCAATGGGCACATGGACCGATCATCTGACCACAGATAGGTACTCCAGAGGACAGGCAGGCAGAGAATTCCAAGCCTGCTCATCCCTAATGTTTGGCATAGCCACTCAGCCCAGTCATTACCTAGCATCAGTGCATCTATCCGTCCATTCATCCATCCAGACCTAGTTGTGTACCTCACCTCTGTGGTCCTGCACCTCTTCCCCAGAGTCTTCCTCCCAAAGGGCTCTGTAGCTAGCTCACCCCTATGAAGCTGCAACTCAGCTCTGCTCACCTCCAACTGAGACCCACACATCTTACTGAATTACCTGTAGTCATCCTCTTTACATCTGTATCAGTGTCCTGCCTCTGCCTTCTGGAAGGCTTTGAAAAAAAAAAAATCTCCTTGAACGCTGCTGTGGCCTCATTAACGTTCTAATCATCATATAATCTACATATATGTACATGTACAGATATAATTATTGTGTAAAGTGTGATCTTTGGGAGTTAATATTGGGAGCATGGATAGGTATAAAAGAATTTATGTTTTTTCAATAGCCAGCTTTTGAGAGAAATCAAGGGACTACTTGCCAAACCACAGCCAAGGAAGCTGATGTAGTTTGTGAATTTGTTGTTCAGTAAATTCTGACATTGTGGAAAGCCACACAAGTGTCCACCCATATTTCTGGCAAAGTATGCTCAAAACACTGAGGTGGGCCTTGAACTTCCCATCCTTGGGCCTCAGCCTCCCAGGTTGCTAAGATTATACTGGAGTTCAGCTCTTGTCCAGCATGAGGCCCTAGGCTCTACCCACAGCACCACCATCTGTCAGCCAAGCAGCTGGGATTCTAGGCCTGTGTCACCAGGCCCGGAAAATATTTTTAAACCAACTTTTTGATTGTTTTGTTTTTCTCTAATTTAGATTCAGTTTTCCCTGTTATTAGCCTCAGGTAGCCAAACAGAGCAGTCACTTAATTTACAAGGTAATAAGAGTCCACCTGTTCTCAGTTGACCTAGGTTGCTACTGTGGGAACATATAAGCCTGTGAGTACAAACAAACCATTGCGCTCTGCTTGGAAGTCAGAATGCCTCTGCAGTGCCCGCCGCTAGGGCCTTTTCCCGTTCAGAGTTTGAGTGTCAGGGCCCAATGAACTTAATGCTGTTCTTTCTCAATAGCTTTTTAAAAATTAAAATAGCTTTCATATTACAAAAACAACACTACATATTGTAGGGAATTCTGAAAATGTAGATAAACAGCACGAATAGAAAGTCATCCGTGTGCTAACTGGACACCTTGTTATGACCACCTTGCAACTGTGTGCTTGTTTCAGGAGGCTGTTATGAACAATTTGTTATGCTTATGTTCTGATTCTGTAACCCCACCTATTTATACCTAATATATATATATATGTATATTATATTAGGTATAAATAATATATCTATCTATGTATATATATATATATTATTTATATCTAATATAACCTAAATATATACATATATATTTACTGTTTGGTTGGAACTTCCAGCTCACTCCTGCAGGGTCTGAGAAGCCCTGTTCCTGTCTCTCTAAACCCCGCCCACACAGAGAATCTCTGAACAGAGGAAAGGCACCAAAAAGCCAGTTTCGCATCTTGGTGGCTATGGCAGCTTCCTCCCCTGGAGTCACCAGCCACTCGAGTCCCCGCATCAAGCAGTCAGCTGTTGACCACACCTGGGCACAAACCCAGCTGTGGAGGACACGCCATCACTCCCGCCTACGGCACCCTTTGCTCCCTGCCTTAGTTCAGGCGCGGCTTCTCCAGCCTCCACCTCTGGGACTGGAGAACCCGCCTGGGAGTAGCTTTGCTCAAATAAACCTGTTGTTATATTTTTTCAGTTCAGCTTGATCTGGCGTACTGCAACAGCAAGTATTATTTTTGGGGGGGAGAGGGGGGCAAAAAACCTATTATTTACAGGAGAGCAAAAAAAAAAAGATTGGGAAAAACAGGGAATTTTCCTTTTGAAAGGATGGTGGGAGAAATGTCTGTGATTGTAACAAGCAACTGAATAATGGATTGTAGTACTTAAATAGATGAGTGATTAAGGGAATAACAACCAAAGAAGTGTGTGTGTGTGTGTGTGTGTGTGTGTGTGTGTGTGTACACATGTGCTCACGCATGCGCAGTGATGTGTGGAAGTCAGAGGATAGCTCACAGGTGACCATTCTCCCTTTCCATCACTGGGTCCTAGGAATCAAGTGTAAGTCTACAAGTTGTAGCAAGTACCTTTACCAGTGAGCCACCTCACTAGCTGGCATTTCTCTTTGGATGCTCTGTGGAAGGAACTGCTTTTCTGGCTTGATATCTGTGGCAACTGCCTTCAGAATAGTATTTCTGCCAGTACTTTCTAAGGTCAGTTGTCACTAAGAGCCAGCTCCCACATATGTTCACTGCACCCCATGAAAACTTGAGCCAGTTGTTGTTTTCCTTGTTTTATACCCTTTATATTTATGAACTCAAACCTACTAGAGTATTAAATTGTGTTTAATAAAGCAATTTTATTATAAAACACTTACATTATTTTCATGTATAATAATTCATATTTAATAATAATAATGAGATAAGATAAAAACAAAATGGGCCGGGCGGTGGTGGCGCACGCCTTTAATCCCAGCACTCGGGAGGCAGAGCCAGGCGGATCTCTGTGAGTTCGAGGCCAGCCTGGGCTACCAAGTGAGTTCCAGGAAAGGCGCAAAGCTACACAGAGAAACCCTGTCTCAAAAAACCAAAAAAAAAAAAAAAAAAAAAAAAAAAGGAATAGAACAAAACAGATAAAAAGAGCCAAAGAAAAAGCACAAGAAACACAGATAGACACAGAGACACACACATTCACACACACAGAAATCACATAAAAACACAAAACCAGGAAAACCATAATATATTAGCAAAAGACTGTAAGATTTTAAAAAAAAAAAAAAAACTCCAAAATCCCAATGAGTTCGTTTTGTGATGTCCATCACCCCCTGATGGGCCAGGGGCCTGCCCTTAAGTGTGGTTTGTATGGGACAGGGCAGAACAGAGGAGGTTGCTCCATCTTGTACTCTTGCTGAGGTCATTTCAGTTTAACTCTCCAGATGCCAGGATATGGTTTCTGCTGTTAAAAACCCCATGTTCTAGACACTCGAGGCTACAACCAGGTGTCTGAACACCAAGGGGTGGATAAGGACTTTCAGTTCACTATAAACTGTCTGAGTGATCATCTCTGGTGCTGCTGCTAACACCAACAGGTGAGACCTGCCTCCTCGACCTTGCTGACAGACTAAGCTCTCCAGAGCTGTTACTAGTACACCACAGAAACTACAGAATCTCCCTACTAAACAGCATGGCCCTAGCAAATAGAGTGATGCATATTTATTTTTTTCTTTGATTTTTATTTTATTCCAGGAGTGTTAGTCTTGTGGGCCACAAGAATATATTATAGAGATTCAGCTGTATATTAAAGCTATTGTTTGGTTAAATCATGCACTGCTTGTGACTGGCTGCCACCTGCGGCGGCCATGGCAGCAGAGGAGAGTGCTGATCGGAAGAATCACAGCCATGGTTACCTTTTTAGAGCTTTATTGGGAGAGTGGGGGAGAGAGAGAGAGGGAAGGAGGGAGAGAGGGAGGGAGGGAGGGAGAGAGAGGACAGACAGAAGGAAGGAAGGAAGGAAGGAAGGAAGGAAGGAAGGAAGGAAGGAAGGAAGGAAGGAAGGAGCAGAAAGGAAAGAGAGAGATGCACAGAGGGCCCACCCAGCTTTTTAGGCTGGGATGCCATCGCAGGCTGATGATTAAGGACCGAATCCTTACAGCTATACCTAGAAATTTCAAGGCATTTTTCTAGAGGAAGTCATTTATCAAGGAATATTTGGTGTTATTCAGTCTTTAATATTTCAGCGGTCTTCGACTATGAAATTCTTGTGGGCCCATAGACTGTTAGACCATATTGGCAAACAGCATAAGCTTCTCAGAGACTGATCCACTGGGTAACTAACACCCCTCTGCAGGGCCTAGGAGACCAGCATACTGTAGATGCATAGCTTTGTTTCTTGTGCAAATGAAGCTCAGACCTCCCTCCCCAGACAGGAAAGTGGCATTCCAGAGCAACTGACTCAGAACAAAGGAGGGTTTTGCATATCCAGGTGGAGTGAAGGGTGGGGCAGGATTCCTGGTGGAGGCAGAGCCACGAGGCCAGAGGAGAAGAAAACAAGGAGAGTTTCTGTAGATGGCAAGGCAGAACAGCTCAGGCTGAGGAGTGAGGAGCAAGGAGAAGTTTCTTGTAGATCGGAGGTGAATCAGATCAGGAGAGGAGAAGAGGAAGGAAAGATACAGGATGGGGGAACAAGGGACGAAGATGAGATCAAAAGCATGAGGGATTAGTTATTACCAGGACTATGAGGGGACAGGAAAAGTGGGTACAGAGAGGAACTGAGACTCATGGCGGAACCGGAGCTAGAATTCTGTCATAGAGGAATAACGTAACGAACAAAAAACATGGTGAACACAGACTCTTTTCCCTCAGATAATTCCCCCAGGACTCTGGGAGGAATCTTATCAGGGCAGGCCCTTGGGAAAATTCTGCTATGTTGGGACTTGAACTGAGAGCCCCACATACCCTAAACTTGAGCTCTACCAATGAACTACACCCCAAGTCCCTATTTGCCTCTTTTAAATGTACTCATTGAAATTAGTTCCTTTTCTCCCCCCTTGGGAGGAAAAAAATTTCAAAGCAGGCACTAGGGCTGGCTTAGTTATTCTATTGTTGAGACAAAATGCACAGCCAAGGAAACTATGCCACAACCAAGGAACCTTACTTCAGGTTTCAGAGGGCTAGAATCCACAATGGCGGAGTAAAGTGTGGCGGCAGGAACAGCTGAGAGCTCACATCTTTTTTTTTTTTTTTTTTTTTTTTTTTTTTTGGTTTTTCGAGACAGGGTTTCTCTGTGTAGCTTTACGCCTTTTCCTGGAACTCATTTGGTAGTCCAGGCTGGCCTCGAACTCACAGAGATCCGCCTGCCTCTGCCTCCCGAGTGCTGGGATTAAAGGCGTGTGCCACCACCGCCCGGCTGAGAGCTCACATCTTGATGTGCTCGTAGGAGGCAGAGAGAGCCAACTCAAAATGGCTCAGGTGTTTTGAAACCTCAAAGTCCACCCCCCAGTGACATACTTCTTTCTTGCAAGCCGCACCTCCTAACCCTCCCCATACAGGCAATAACTGAAGGCCAAGCCGTCAAACACACCACAAAGGCCTTCCCGATCATCCCACAGTCACCTGGTGAAGCGCTCATGTCTTGGCTTGTCTCCTCGGGGTGTCTTGTGAGCTGGGGGCCTCTCCCCCCACTTGTCTCACGCTAACGTACAATCGGGTGGTATCAGAGTGTCTGCCACTTTGGGCTTTCGCCATTTCGTCTTCACCTTGCTTAGCTGTGTTCCTAATACTTCTGGGAAATTATTAGCATGAGAACTTTACTGGCATAATCCAGGTTAAGGAGTTGGCTCTGTTTAATTTCAGGTTCTCTGATCGGTGTTTGACTGAAACTAAGAGATGGGAATTGATAAAAAAAAAAAAAAAAAAAAAAAAAAGAAGTGTGTTCATCTAGACTTTGGGCCAGAACTAGGAGGGGGGTGGAGATTCCCGGCTTCCCCCTGCCTTGCCTATAACCCTGTTACAGTTTATAGAAAAGGTGAAACAGAACCATGAATAACCACTGCGTGAGATAAATTGCCAGACTGAGATTAACATTTCCCTGGGAGACAGTCCCGTGATGGAGCCAGGACGTGGAGCTATTCTAACTCTCAAAGTCCTGGTCTCAAAATTTGTTCATGGAGGGATTTTAACACCCTTTTAAAGCCTTGTTACCCAGGGATGGTGCATGTAAGAACAACTGTCATTCACTAATGCATACATTTGTGACCTCTTTGGAGACCTCCCCAGTCAGGGCCTTGACAGAGAACAGTGTGTGCCTTGGATGGTCCCATCATAGACTCTAAGGAAGGACCCACCTCACAGATTACAGAAATGGGCTTAATGGGACACAGAAAGGACAATGTAGTCTGCAGATCTGTAACAAAAAAACAAACAAACAAAAATTACCACTCCAAGCATGAAAGAGTAAAGGAAGGAAATAGTAACACACGTGACGGCCAAGAGTTTTCACACCACTGAAACTGTGAGCATTAAAGAGCACAGCCCTGGTGTCTATAATAAAGTAATAAAGATTATCACGGAGCAGCCTAGACGTATAATTCTAGAAGGAGGCTGGCACTGCCAAAGACATGGCATGGGTACAGAGAGGCGACAGGGGAGAAATGCCCAGCTCCCTCCTCTCGCTCAGTGAGAAACTGTCAGAGCCCACACTGGCCGATTCAACTGGGAGCCAGCCAGCCAGGGAGCCTGAGTGAGAAAGCCTGTAAGGGTAGCCTCCTGGGGATGAAATAGTGTGAAGACAGAGAATAGCCAGTGCAGCCCCTCCCTGGAGATCTTGCTTTGCTTCCCCAGTGGAGGCAGGGAGTCTCCATCAAACTCACTCTTTCTCAATCCTCTCAGGGTTAGTACTGTAAAGGCAACAGCTTCCAACAGAGGTCCACAGGAACATTCACCATTATTTATTCGCTGTTCACATATGATGTTTACTACTCACCATTCGACATGTGGTATTTCAGATGCTGTTTCAGATAACATTGACTATTCCCTAAGCACTGGTACAGGCTTTGTGCTAGGTGCCTGCCTGCCTGCCTGCTCCTTAAACCTCACAATAGCTCGCCAAGACGGTTATTATCTTCTGTAATTAAAAAGAATGGTTAGAGGAGAGAGGAGGAGGGAGATCCAACCCATAATAACTAAGCGCCTTATTCAGGGCTCAAATTGTCTCCTATACCAAATTGCCCCTTGAAAAGGAGAAAACAGCATTTCTTTACCTATCATTTGTTTTGCCTTGGGCACACCTCACTCTTGCCTGGTTTCAGCATGAGCTAAGATTGGACACCACAAACAACAGATCTTGGCTCCGAGATCCAAGATCTCCCCCTGGGACCTGCCTTACGTCAACTGATAGAAGAAACCAAATCCTATGTGTCCTCCTTAATTGCTAGCTCCTGCTTTTAGCTCACTGGTTGTTTTATTTGGAGCCTGTGAAGGGAGAACTGACCATTCTATTTTCCCTGAGTGTGAGAGTTCTCTTGGGCGTCAAGACAATCTGTAAGGGACTTCCCATGGGAAGTGACTGTCACGTGGCATAGCTGTTCAGGTCAGGAGGATTCTAAATGGTAATGCCCAGTCTTGTCAGGAAACTGGCTTCCCTCCCAAATTTTCTTTTCTTGGTCATATTTTTAAAGGATATCAATCTGGGCCTGTGTGTTCAGCCCCTCGGGAACCCTCCCAAGAAAGCCCAGGCCTGAATGTAGCCTATTCCCGCTTACAGGGATGCTCTCTTGGGGCTCTTCCAAGTGTGGAGTGGTATGCCTAGCAACTCCCCGTGGGTGTCTTCTTGTTGTTTTGTGTTTAGGCTGTTTCTGTAATCTTGGTTTCATTCTGTCTTGCTTTGGTTTCTGAGACAGGGTCTTATTCTATAGCCCAGGCTAGAACTCACTATGTAGCTCAGACTAGTCTAACTCACATGATCCTCCTGCCTCAGACTCCAAAGTATTTAGGTTACAGGTCATGATACCCAGCCTTGTATGTAATACAAACATTATCTCCATCATAGAACCCAGGTTTATTAGCATTAGAGACCACACTTTATTTTTGTCTATATACCAGAATGGTTTGGAAATAGAAGAAACTTTTAAAAATTTCACCCTCTCCGGGAAGGGGGAACTGACTCAGAAATAATTGATTAATTAAAATTGGTTCCATCCCTAAATTGGTGCAATTTCTTCACGGAAAAGTTCAGCTGGACAGGATATAATTTTAAATAGTAAAATATTTTCAGTTCTACTGAAGGACACATCCACAAATTCAGTATACATCTAAGGGACCAAAAAAAGAGACAAATGTTCAAATGTATAGTCTTTATGTTGGAATTTCTGTGACATTTCTTCCTTTCTTCCTTTCTTTCTTTTTTTTTTTTTTTTTTTGGTTTTTCATGAATTCCCTGAATTCCATGACAGGAAGCTAGCTAACATTACCCTAAACATCTTATGTATTTTTATTATTTATTTATTTATTTATTTATTTATTTATTTATTTATTTATTTATTTGAGACAGGGTTTCTCTGTGTAGCACTGGCTGTCCTGGAGCTCACTAAATATCTAAATATCTTATTTATTTTTTATCACTCATTCGTTCGTTCATTTGTTTATTTGAGACAGGGTTTCTCTGTGTAGTACTGGCTGTCCTGGAGCTCACTAAATATCTTATTTATTTTTTATCACTCATTCGTTCGTTCGTTCGTTCGTTCGTTCGTTCGTTCATTCGTTTGTTTATTTGAGACAGGGTTTCTCTGTGTAGCACTGGCTGTCCTGGAACTTGCTTTGTAGACCAGGCCGGCCTCAAACTCACAGAGATTCTGCTGTTGTGCCCAGATCGTGACCCCCAGAGAGACCACCAAGGACGAGCATACCAGAATGCAAAAGCAAGGTTTATTTCCGTTACAAGTCATCGCCACAGGGAACTCATCTCAAGCACTCACTGACAGAGAGGCAGGGAGGAGTTACTCTTTCTTGGGGGAAGTTAGTTTTTATAGGCAAAACCCACAAAATTTCTTAGAGGGGAGGGGGTTAGTACGGGTCCATCCTTGATTGGTCCAGTTTTTCCCGGGCCTGGACTTTGTCTTATTTCAGATTATCTGTTTGCCCTGTCAGGAGTTTTACAACCCATCTCCAGGGTCTGGTCATGTTATCTCCAGAGAGGGGCATCTCGTGGTTAATCGGTCACCACCAGACATCCTGACTTTGTTCTTTTGAAAACACCTGACTTCACCCTCTCCAGGAAGGGGGAACTGACTCAGTTTTAAGATATCTGTTCCCTCAGCTCTTTTGGGTTTCTGGGGGAACTGTGTCTGGGTCTGTGGTGGGGGTCTTTCACTGCCTCTGCCTCCCGAGTGCTGGGATTAAAGGTGTTCACCACCACACCTGGCTTCTGTGACATTTTCTACCATCAGTTAAACTCCAACAATAGGATTGAATGACCTACACTGGTACCATATTGACTTCCTATCATATCAACCTGAGGCTGTAAATACAAGTGTTTAATGACACACAGTCCAAGGACAGACTATCATATGACCTAGCCCCTGTTCGGAGCCTGCAGCTTTAGTCCCATTGCCTGGCTCTGTTAGTTTTCTGGCTGCGTTGTGTTCTTACCCTGCAAGGAACGTCACAAAACACGACAGAATCCGCTTATAGAGTTTATTAGAAACGAAGGATAGAAAGTGTGCAGGCCTTTGGGAGAGACACGTGCGTGGAGAAGGGGAGTGGGGAATATGGCGCCGGACTTTTAAAACCGGCTGGGGGCATGGCCAGGTCACGTCACTACTCTACGTGTGTACGTAGGGCACATGGTGGTACCGCGCACTTGCATCACCATGCAACGTCACGGGACTCTGATCACGCGAGACCCCTTGGCCCGGAACTTGATGGGTGGAGACTTCCGGGCCCACCGGTATCCTAGCTACGGGACGCTCTTGATGCGGAAGTGGCTGGACGGAAGTGTCCGCCCCGTAAATGGAACCGTGTTGTGGTATTCTAGCTACGGGACGCTCTTGATGCGGAAGTGGCTGGACGGAAGTGTCCGCCCAGTAAATGGAACCGCATTGTGAACCCTTCAGGCTCTGCTTCTGCATTCCACCTACTCAGTTCTCCTACTCAAGACTAAGCGCATCACTCTTGCTCCTTCAGGTCTAGAACAGGTTGCTGCAGTGCTCAGAATACCAGAACTATGAAAAGAAAAGGAAGAAAATTCAGTTTAAGATGTGTAGGATATGCCAGGCAGTGGTGGTGCACTCCTCCCAACACTTGGAAGGCAGAGGAAAGCGAATCTCTGAATTCAGTACAGCCTAGCCTACAGAGCAAGTACCAGGACAGCCAAAAATAAATATTTAGGGTAATGTTAGCTAGCTTTCTGTCATGGAATTCAGACGTCTTGGTCCACGCCTCTCTCCAAAATACTGCATCTTCTCCCAAATCCTCCATTCTACACACACACACACACACACACACACACACACACACACACACACACGGACTCACTCCATAGCCAACATCCTATAACCTAGTAGAAGTAGAACATTTTCTGATTTTTTTCTCTGATTCTGTATTTTTGAACCACATTTCTCCCTGTCCCTGCTAATCTGGAATTTCAACATCTTACAATAAATTGGGTACAATTCTTTAAAAAGCTAATTTCTATTTTTACATAGCAACAGAGCTGAGATACCTGTTATAAGAGAACAAGGAACTGTGGAGATATCCTAGGGCAATTTAGGAAACAAAAAGAAAGTCATTATGCAAATACGACTACTTAGTGATTCAGGCTTTAAAAGAAGCACTGCTTGGAATAAAGGTGAGTGCTGGAGCCAGGTTTTCCACCCGGTTAGAGTTCCTCATAATTAACCTCAGGCTTCTGAGCGGTTTTACAGCTTGTCTCTCATGGAAGTGGCTGTTCTTCCTAACCTGCCTTCATAGCTATGCCTTCTCTGCTGGCTCGACTGGCCTCTCACTAATCTACTACTCTTCTCTTTGGCAAAAAGTAGATGCCCTTCTGGCTTCAGGAGAATTGCCAAGCCAATATGTCTCCATTTTGTATTCTCAAATATAACAGAGCAGGGGAAAATATAAACCTACTGTAGTTACCTGATGTTTAGAGGTGTATGAGAAAGCCATCTAAACAGTGCTTTCCCAGAGAATTGTCTTAGATTCCCTTTTTAAGAAGTATTTGTAGCCTGGCAGTGGTGGCACACGGCTTTAATCTGAGCACTCAGGAGGTAGAGGCAGGTGGATTTCTGTGAGTTTGAGGCCAGCCTGGTCTACAGAGCTAGTTCCATGACTGGGACTTGCTTACAGTTTCAGTGGGTTAGTCCACAATCATCACGGCAGGGAGCATGGCAGCAGGTAGGCAAGAATGAGGCTGGAGCAGTAGCTGAGAGCTCGCATCTTAGCCACAAGCTGGAGGCAGAGAGAGTGAGATTGGGCCTAGTGTGGGCCTTTAAAACACCAAAGCCCACCGACATTGACACACCTCCTCCTCCAACGAAGACACACCTTCTAATCCTTCCAAAGCACTTCCACTAACTGGGGACAAAGCATTCAAATGTGCACCTGTAAGGGCCATTCTCATTCAAACCACCATGGTTGGTATCTAAAAAAGAGAGAGAGAAGGAGATAAGAAAAGTTAGCTTTCGAGTTAGAACTCAGAAAAGCAAGAAGGCTTAATTAATGGTAAAGTTCTGTAAGCGGCTGTGTTGGAGGCTTCTGGGGAGTGTAAGCACATTGTCTCATTAAGCAGATACTTATTCTTCCCCGCTCCTTAGCACCCCAGTTCTCAACCTGTAGGTCACAATCCCCAAAGACCATCAGAAAACACAGATATTTACATTATGGTTTGTAACAGTAGCAAAATTACAGTTATGAAGTAGCGACGAAAATAATTTGATGGTTGGGGGTCACCGCAACATGAGGAACTGTGTTAAAGGGCCACAGCGTTAGGAAAGCTGAGAACTGCTGCCTTAATAGTCTTAAGGTACATCAGATTTCCTGAGGGGTGGTATTCTGGTAAAGTGATTGACAGGCCCAGCCAGGTTAACTCTTAGAAGAAGAGACAATAGTGTCTAATGTCATATTGTGGTGATATTGTGTCCCCCAATATATTGTGCACCCTAATAAACTTATCTGTGGTCAGAGAACAGAACAGCCACTAGATAAACATTGAGGCCAGAAAATGGTGGCACATACACCTTTAATCCTATCACTTGGGAGGCAGAGATCCATCCAGATCTCTGTGAGTTCAAGGCCACACTGGAACCAGCCAGGCATGGTGACACACACCTTTAATCCCAGGGAGCAATGGCAGGAAGCAGAAAGGCATATAAAGCATGAGGACCAGGAACTAGAGCTTTTAAGCTTTTAGGCTTTTAGCAGCAGTTCAGCTGAGATCAATTTGGATGAAGACTCAGAGGCTTCCAGTTTGAGGGAAAAGGATCGGCTGAGAAATTGGCAACGTGAGGTTATCTGTAGCTTGTTCTGCTTCTCTGATCTTTCAGCATTTACCTACCTGCCCCCCCCCCAAAAAAAAAAATTCTGCAGGGAACCATGACTATGCCTAACAGGGACTTTGAAATCTCCAAAAAGATGATGGGATCAACACAAAGATGATTCCACATGGACTATGGTAAAGCCATTACACTGATTAATACCACCCAAAGATGGGCTTTGGACTACAAACTGCTCAGGACAATTTAGAGATGGCTAGCTGAGATAATTCAACTTCACAGACAACTCGAGCAAGGACTTGAGACAGGCCCTGCACTTTCCCATTATGCAGAGACTGGACAAATGATACAGCTACCTCTCCCAGGATTTGACAATTAACCCAAAAATTTTTTTTCAGGATTCCCTAAAGATGCCATCACCCCCAGACAGCAGGAAGTAATTTTAAGAAAATGATGCCCACATTCCCAAGAAGTGGGGTGGGTGGTTTTTGGTTGTTTAATGGGTTTGGGATAATTGTCATTGTTTAGGATGGTTGGTTATAAGTTGTTATTGTTAATGGTCAGGAAAAAGGCTAAACAAAGGAAATTAGATTTAAGGTTCTTGTTTGAAGAAAAAAAGAGTATATAGATAAGAGGTAGATTATTGAATCTACTCTAAAAAAAGAGATATACAAATGATAGAATAAAGGGTAGATTAGTGAATCTACTCTGAAAAGAAAAAGAGAGGATATAGATTAAAAGATTATTTAATCTACTTTTAAAAAGCAACTACTAGTTTCAAATATTTTACATTGGATTGGATTTTTGTATATTGTATACAAATTATGTATATTGATACAAATTTGAGATTGGTTTTGTTAGAAAATACTGTACATGTATTTCTAATCTTATTCAAGATATTGTGCCTATACAGTTCATTTAACAATGTAATGCAATTTGCTAATCCTTGAAAGTTATTATTACCATCTGTTAGGATATAAAAAAAATAAAATTTAGTAGTTAGACATTACAATCAAACTTGTAGTCATATTAGGTATGTTTTCAAGGTCAAGCAGAGATATATTTTAGATAAGACTAGTTGTTGATAAAGCTCAAAACCCAGGTAAAGGTAGGGATCTGCTAATGGGACTTTGTCAGGGGCAATTTGAAGTCCCCTTGTTGAAAGGCTATAGGTTAGCTCCTAATAGCACTGGAAGAGTGGGTCTTGATGTTGGCCTGCCAAAAGAATATCATCCATATAATAGAGAATATAGATGGAAGGCCACTTTACTCTGATGGGATCTATTGCTTGAGCCACAAATTTTTGGCATAGAGTGGGACTATTTGCCATTTGCTGGGGCAGGACCCTCCATTGGAAACGTGGCATTGGTCCCTGGAAATTAATTTGGGGAATGCTAAAAGTGAAATGTGGTTTATCCTCGGGGTGTAGAGGAATAGTAAGAAAAAAAAAAAAAAACAGTCTTTGAGATCAATAACAATTTTATGGTACCCAGAAGGAATTACCACCAGAGAGGGCATGCCAGGCTGTAAGGCACCCATGGCAACCATGACCTTATTTATGGCCCTAAGATCTTGTAATAATCTCCATTTTCCTGATTTTTTTAATAACAAAAATAGGTGTATTCCATGGGGAGTTTGTTGGTCCGATATGACCTGCGGCAAGTTGTTCCTGCACTCACTCTATATAGCAGCCGCAACCTTTTCTTTTGTTAAAGGCCATTGATCAACCCAAACAGGATCATTTGTATTCCAGGTAATTTTATCTGCATGGGGTACAGGAATGTCAATGGCCATTAGGATAAATTTTGGGGAGACCCTAATCCAGCCCTGCCATTTTTTAACAATTATTGGGATAGGTGTTTTAATGCCCTGAGAATTTTTTCCTAAGCCCTTGCCAGGAAGGAAACCTTGTTTAAGCATCTGATTGGTGACAATTTCATTGGGACTGCACATGATGACATTCATTTGGGTAAGAATATCTCAGGCCCCAGAGATTACAGGTAGGCCAGAAACAACAAAAAGTGTAACAATACCAGAATTACCTTCTTCATCAGTCCATCTAGGGATGCACTTTCTGTTTTACTAGGTAATATTATTTCCTTCTCAGGTCTCTGAGGGAGTTGAAAATTAGATAGTTATAGTTTTCATTGTTAGGAAATTTCAATAAAGAAACTCACTAAGAGGTGTTAAGTGTATAAGTTTGAAAGACATTATAAGAGAGTTTTCTGTTGGTAATACAAGATAGGATAGAAAGTGAATTAGGTACATTTTGGACTTACCAAAATAGGATAGATAATGGAATATTTTTGCTGAATTTGTCAAATCAAATGCACTAGACATTATTGATGTATTTATTGCTTGTATATATCATATATAGTTATTGTACTTATTGTATATAGTTTTTCTTATATTAGTCATAACTTTTTTATTTTAGACAAAAAAGGAGAAATGTGGTGATATTTTATCTGTGTCCCCCAATAAAATTTATCTGAGGATCAGAGGAAAAAGCCAGCCACTGTAAATCCTATCATTTGGGAGGCAGGGATCTGTCTGCATCTCTGTGAGTTCAAGACCACACTGGTAACAGAGTCAGGTGTGGTGGCACACGCCTTAAATTCCAACACTAGTTAACCATGGGGGTCTGGAGGTCTGTAACAGAGCTGGGCAGGAAGAGGAAGTGATGTAGCTGGACGGAGTGAGCAAATGAGAGAGCAGAACAGAAAGGCATATAAGCGAGGGTATACAGGAAGTAGGTCTGTCTTTGGAGACTGAGGTGTTGGTGAGGTGACATTGGCTTGTGGCTTTTCCTAGTCCTCTGATCTTTCAGGTTTTCACCCCTATATCTGGCTCAGGTTTTTATTTAATAAGACTGCTTAGCAATTCATCTATATAACATCTCTATCCAGAGCTAGAGGTAGAACTCAGATTCCATTCTCTGGTCAGGAGGAAGTAGCTGCCCCTTTATGTGCCTCAGTAAAACCCAGATACCTTGACTTTTTCATACGGAATTTTAATTTTTTTTTTTTTTATTTCATGTGCATCTATACCTGTGTGAAGATATCAGATTCGCTGGAACTGGAATTACAGACAACTGTTAGCTGCCATGTGGGTTCTGGGAATTGAACCGGGGTCCTCTGGAAGAGCAGTCAGTGCTCTTAACCACTGAGCAATCCTTCCAGCCAGGAATTTTAAATCTTTTTGGGAGCAAAGCTGATGCCTCTCTTTCTAGTGGTGTCAGAGAAACAGGAGGGGGAGTCCAAAGTTGATATGACAGAGAAAGGCCCATTCCTTGATGGCCTCTGAGCCTTATGCCTGCCTAGGAACCTAACAGTGTGGGGCTCATGCGATACTTTCTACCTCTCAGTTCCTCCCTCCATGTGCTCCTAAGGTATGCTAAGCACACCTGTATGCTAAGCACATCTCTCCATTACTTCCTATTCTTTTATGAGCTCTAATCCCATCAGAACTGGGATCTGAGGGAAAACCAAAACAAGACCCAGGTGACATTCATGTGTATGTGTGTTCCCAGTTACAGTTGATTGATTGATTGATTGATGATTGATTGATTTGGGTTTTTTCAAGACAGAGTTTCTCTGTGTAGCCTTGGCTGACCTAGAACTCACTCTGTAGACCAGGCTGGCCTCAAACTCAGAGATCCAACTGCCTCTGCTTCTCAGTGCTGGAATGAAAGGTATGTACCACCATGCCTGGATTTATTTCATCCATATTGTGATAAGGCATAAGAACTCCCATCCTGCCAGGCATTGGTGGCGCAAGCCTTTAATCCCAGCACTCAGGAGGCAGAGGCAGGCAGATCTCTGTGATTTCAAGACCTGCCTGGTCTCCAAAGCGAGTTCCAGGAAAGGTGCAAAGCTACACAGAGAAAACTTGTCTCAAAAAAAAAAAAAAAAAAAAAAAAAAAAAAAAGAACTCCCATCCCTTGGATCTAGACCATGAAATTCTTCCCTCTTTTCTGCCTATGACTGGCCTCTGTGCATGTGCTTTTGTGCCCAGCTACAGGAAACACAGTGCCAGATATTGGGGTGAATGCTGAAAGATCAGAGAAACAGAACAAGCCACAGCCAACCTCACCTCAACAACTCCTTAGTTGATCCTGTTTCCACCAATCCTCAGACTGAAAGCCTCTGAATCCTCACCCCTGAGGGTTTCAGGGGAACTGCTTAAAAGCCTCTAGTTCCTGGTCCTCACGCCTTATATACCTTTCTGCTTCCTGCCATTACTTCCTGGGATTAAAGGCATGTGTCCTTCCCAAGCAAAGACATAAGATCACAAGTGCTGGGATTAAAAGTGTGTGCCACCATCGCCCAGCTATTTATTTATTTTTGAAACAGGGTTTCACTGTCTAGCCTGACTGGCCTGGTACTTACTTTATAGGCCAGGCTGGCCTTGAACTCACAGAGATCTGCCTCTCTCTGTTTCCCAGGTGCTGGGATTAAAGGCATGAGCCACAATGCTTGGTCTCCATGTCTAATCTAGTGGCTGTTCTGTTCTCTGATCCCCAGATAAGTTTTATTTGTTACAGCACAAATAAAATACTGCCACAGGATCTTTCCTATTTTTCAAGACTAAATGCCTCAGATTATTCAGTCTTGCTCCATATGGGCTTCTGTCTCCTGCAACATCTATGCTAACCTAATTCACGTGTTTATTCATTTATTTTAAAAAAGGGGGGGGGGACTATTGCTGGAGGGCTTCTCTCCAGGTTCCACCAAGCCCTGCAGTCCCACAATCCATGTATAAAATAATCATTCAGACGCTTATATTACTTATAAACTGTATGGCTGTGGCAGGCTTCTTGCTAACTGTTCTTATATCTTAAATTAACCCATTTCTATAAATCTATACCTTGCCATGTGGCTGGTGGCTTACCGGTGTCTTTACATGTTGCTTATCCTGGTGATGGCTGCAGTGTGTCTCTCTCCTTCTTCCTGTTTCCCCAATTCTCCTCTTTCCTTGTCCCGCCTATACTTCCTGTCTGGTCACTGGCCATCAGTGTTTTATTTATATAGAGTGATATCCACAGCAGGGAACCGTGATCCCCACATACCAAGGCAAACTTGTGGATCCCAACTCCTGCCAGCCAGGAAACTCAGTCCCTGCCAACTAAGGTATCTACAGAATTGGGGGGAAGCATGCTGCCCCGATTCCTAGTAAGCTTCGGCCAAAGCTCCACAGAAGCGACACTTTTGCACCAAAGGTGAGGTGAGGCTCTCCCTTGGAGATGGTTAAGGGACGTTCTCTCCTGGGGACATGGACTGTGCTTGGAGCTTTGCTTTGCACTGCCTTAGGCCAGAAATGCAATGAAGGGTGAGCTCTGGTAAACATGTGACTATGAGTGTCCCCTCCAGGGACCAGAGCTATCACCATGCACAGTGTGCACTTGTCCCACTATGGGAATGATTTAGGACCCCAATTAGCTATTCTTACCATGCAGAAAGAGGCCAGGCATGAAGGTGCATGCCTTGGATCCCAGCACTCAGGAGGCAGACATACAAGGATCTCTATGAGTTTGAAACCAACCTGATCTACATAATGAGTTCCAGGCTAGCCAAGGTTGCAGAGTAAGGCCCTGTCTCAAAAAATATGTGCACTGTGGAATTTGTTCCTGGGACTTGTGTTTTCTTTGGATGTGTGTTTCACACGAGTGAAGTGGGTTTGAGAGGAGGTGTAGACGAAATTCTAAACAGTCTTAGTAAATAAGAAGCACAGAGCCAAATACGGAGGAAACAGCCAAAGAGATCAGAGCAATAGCCATGACTAGCTTTAGCTTTCTACCAGCAGTAGCTCCCCCAGAGAGAGAGATTTTCCCTGCCTGACTTGTGCTTTTATTGCCTTTCTCTTCTGCCTCCTCATTGGCTCTAAGCCCAGCCACATGACTTCCTCATCATTGCCTGTCTATACAGACCTCCAGGTCTCTATGGTTGGTACTGGGATTAAAGGTTGATGTCACCACCCTTGGCTGTGTCCTTGACCACACAGAGACTCTGCCTGCCATGTGATCAGATTAAGGGCGTGTGCTACCATCACCGGACTTCTGCTTAATGGCTATTTGACCTCTGCTCTTCAGGCAACTTTATTTATTAACATACAAATAAAATATTACATTTCATCACAAATAAAATATCACCACAAAGAGGGAGTTCTGTTCAGGAGCCAAGAGATGTGCACATCAGGAGTCTCATGGGGTTGCCTTTCAATTCCTTGGGTCACCATGAGGAACAGATCAACAGTTTTTTGCAGTATTTCTAAAAGAGATCTTGGGGGAGTTTCCTCCTGGGTAGGCCAATGGGAAGTACAACCCACCAATGTCACCTCCCTCATCTACCCCAAGAGACTCTGGTTTCTCTCAACCTTTCCCTCTAAGAGAAAGGGCACTTCCTGCCCATCCACACTCCAGAACTCCAGCAGGCTGCTTAATAGTGACCCAGCATGGATTCCTTTTTCTTACTTAAGCCCATTCTTTAGGTGGAATTTAATGAGACCACTGTCCATGAACTCCATGATTACAGGGTGTGGTAGTTTGAAAAAAATGGCCCCCCAGGGAGTGGCATATTAGGAGGTGTGGTTTTGTTGAGGAAGTGTGTCACTGTGGGCTTTGAGGTCTCATATATGCTCAAACCACACCCAGTGAGACAGACCACTTCCTGTTGCCTGCAAGTCACAATATAGAACACTTGGCTACTTCTCCAGCACCATGTCTGCCTGCAAGCCACCATGTTCCACCATGATGATAATGGTTGACACCTCTGAAACTGTAAGCCACCCCAATTAAGTGTTTTTCCTTTATAAGAGTTGTCATGGTCAGGTGTCTCTGGGGAGTGTGGGTCAGTGGTAGAGCACGTGGCCAGGATGCATGAGGTCCTGGGTTCCATCCCCAGTAGCAACAAAAGCGAGCAAACAAAACAACTGGGAGCATTTCCCACATGTAATTACATTAA
>NC_051064.1:138561913-138583103 GCF_004664715.2 Peromyscus leucopus
GTGTACTGACAGAGTAATGACACTCCAGCTTTGACGTTAGACAGAATTGAGGATCAGCCTCTGTACATCTTGAAACTCTGAGACAAGACTGACCCAGGAAAAGGCTCCATAGATTGGCAAGACCTGGGCTTAGACCGTTTGGACCAAGTAGAGGTCATCACAGCCACAGAAGACAAATATGGGTTTGGAACTGTAGGTATGGATGCAGAAAAGTTAATGGATCCACAAGAAATTGCAGGTTTTTTTTTTTTTTTGTATTTTTGAGATAGGGTTTCTCTGTGTAGCCCTGGCTGTCCTGGAATTCACTCTGTAGACCAGGCTGGCCTCAAACTCAGAGATTCTTCTGCCTCTGCCTCCTGAGTACTGGGACCAAAGCCACCGCCGCCGCCGCCCCCCCCCAGCAAAATTACAGATTATTACACTGCAGATAAAAAGGATGTGAAGGAAGTGTTTGGCAAATAATCGATAAAAGAAAAAAAATAAAGACAAAGGGAAACTGAGCATTTATTCAGACTGCTAGAACCTAGCTCCTTTGCCTTCTCCAGTCACCAGGAGAGGGAGAAGCTGACCTAGGGCGATCGGAGCCCAGAGCCAGGAGAGAAGAGCCGGAAACTCACCTCCCTGGCATGCCACACTCTTTTCCCTGAGGGTTGAGAAGGACACTGGTGTGTGACACCAGTGTTCAGGAAGCCAACACTGTCTATCTCATTTGTAAATGCAAACCCAGGCTCTGTGCCCAGCTGGCCACCAGCTGCACGTTTGCCCCACTGCACCCCAGTCCCACCTCAGAAACCTCCTGTCACCTGGCAGGTGGGTACAGGCTGGCCCAGCCCCCTCCCTGAGCTCTGAATAACTTTGTGTCAATCAGCTTGTTTGTGGAAGACTTTGGCCTTGAAAGTCACCTGTGCCCGTCTCAGGGAGAACGGCAGAGCGCTCCACCTGCAGGTGCCGGAGTCAGAGGGTAGGGGGCTGAGAAAAGAACTGGAGATCTGAGGGCCCCAAGTTCAGCTCCTGGCTGTGTCAAGATCTGTGAGTGTGGCCTGTGTGTGGAGGAGCCTCAGCTTCCTCCGCTGTGTAGGGTGGCGGCAGCTCTACCCTGCAGGCTCATGGGAAAGTTCTCTATAGTAAGCTACCTCACGCACAGGGGCGGGGCCCCAGGAGCCAGGCTGCTTGCTGTGGGTGTGTCTGTCCCTTCTGAGTACCGGCAGCGGTGGGGGCGGGAGGGGGGGCGCATCATAGGTGGGAAGTGTCTGGGTGTGCACGACAGGAAGCAGAGGTGGCAGAGAACGCTCTTGTGTCTGGGGTGTGCGTGGGCTTGCGTGCCAGTGTACTTGGATGGGATTGTGCCACCCACCTGCCTAATGGCTTCACTCTGCGTGAGAAAGAAGATGTGCTGTCTCACGTGGCCCCCCTCTCCCCTTCAGTCTGGGCCTCCCTCCCCAGCCCCTGCAGCTCCCAAGCCCCTGGGACACTTTACAATGCCAGGCCTTCACACACAGCCTGTCCCTGCTTGCAATAGAATCTCGTGTGCTCTACCCTTCTCCAGCCTCCCCTGAAGTCCCTACCAAACCAGGAGAGGCGCCCCACGAACCAGCGTGCCTCAAAAGCTTGGGCCAAGCCCACAGAACCTTGTTACCGGAATTCACTCAGTGCACAGTGTGACCCACTGGACACCCGGCTTGTTAGGCATATTCATGTGATCCTGTGTTCACCACGCAGCTGTCTACTAGACCAGCCTGTGAGGGTGGACTTGGAGGTGCCTGGGCACATGGGCACCTATGTAAGAGGCCGCAAGGAACCTCTGGCCTCATGGCAGCTGGTGGAGGAAGGCAGAGGACTGACACCAGGCTGGCTGAGGTAAGAACATCAACTCTCTTGTTTCTCTATCCTAAATCAGAGTCTCTGTTGCTGGACTACTCTTCCACAACAGACTTTCTCATCAGTCCTTGGGGCCACCCCAGTATCCTTCCAAGGCAGACTCCTTTTGTAGGCCACATTACCCATTGGAAATCACCTCACTGGTCCCTTAGCTCATCTTATGCCTGTCCCCCTGAGCTGGAAGGAAGCCGTGGGAAGCCAGGGACCTCATTCATCTGGCCTCCCTGCAAACTGCAGCTCAGATAACAACTGGCCCAGACATGAGCCCAGAAGTATTTGCTAAATGAACAAATAGCTAATAAAAAGCCTTGCAGGGCCTGGTGTGGTATCGCATGCTTTAATCACACTTGGGAGACAGAGGCAGGAGGATCTCTGTGAGTTTGAAGCCAGCCTGGTCTACATAGAGTCCAAGACAACCAGTATTAAACTGAGAGACCCTGTCTCAAGACAAACAAAAAGGAATGAAAGAAAAGAATAAAGCCTTGAAGGACACCTCCGTGATGACTAGATCCCCATTTATGTATTTATTATGAGCATAAACAGATTCAGACAAAGGCAAGCCTCTAACCCAAACCCACACAGCAAATAGCCAGAGCAGGACAAATAACCTAGCCTGCTGTGGCCTCGCCAGCAGAAACTGTTATCGGGGACGACCTTTGTTTTATGGAGAATTAAAAAAAAAAAAAAAAAAGCCTCTGAGAAGGGATACATCCACATGTCACCAGGCCACCAGGGTCACCAGGGTTACCAGGGAGGCTTCCCTCCAGCATGTCCTCCCACCTCACTGGCCTGAAGAGGGAATCCATACATCCACGGCACAGAGGAAGAAAGCAGAACTCAGGTGAGGGACTCCGCAGAGTTGTCAGCTGAGGGCCAGCCTGTGTGGGCCAGTGCCAGGCACCAGTAGGTAGCATGTTCATTCACATGGGGAACTGGGAATAGTCTCCTCATCTACAGGAGAGGCCTCCATGACACCAAGCAGGCTGACCTGCTGTGCATTCAACGACAGTGGAGTAACTGTAGTAGCTGCCGTGGTCAGGGTCACTCTGTGCAGTCCCTAAGTTGGCCCTTGGTGCATACTGCCTTGTGGAACTCTTTCTAGCAACTCTTGCCAGGGTCCCAAACAACTTACCCATTCTCTAGTTCTTCTCATTTCAGGATCTGCCTGGGGTCTGGGCAAGAGACACAGCAAGCCTGGACTTGTGTGTGGTGGCTTGATGTGACCTTGCTTCTTCCCTGGGTCTTGGTTTGTTCCATTGTTAATATCTCTCTCTCTCTCTCTCTCTCTCTCTCTCTCTCTCTCTCTCTCTCTCTCTCTTTCTCTCTCTCTCTCTTCCTCTCTCCCCCTCTCTCTTGTGGTGATATATTGTGTATCAAATAAAGCTTGCCTGATGATCAGAGGACAGAGCCAGTCACTAGATTAAACACAGAAAGCCAGGCAGTGGTGGCACACACCTTTAATCCTAGCACTTGGGAGGCAGAGATCTGTCTGGAATCTCTCTAAGTTCAAAGTCACCCTGGACTACATGAGACTGATTCAGTTTAGGAGAGAAACAGAGCCAGGCAGTGGTGGCACACACCTTTAATCCCAGTACTTGGGAGTCACAAGCCTTTAATCCCAGCACTTGAGATCTCATGCCTTTGCTACCAGTATTTGGGAAGTACACACGCCATTAATCCCAGCACTAGAAAGTGAAATGCTGGGCAGAGAAAGGCATGTAAGTCATGAGGAGACAGGAACTCAAGAGTTTTTGGCTGAGGACTCAGAAGCTTTAAGTCAGAGGATTCATGGAGACAGGATCTCGCCTTCCATTCGGCCTGAGGATTGGGTAGTAGTGAGAAGTTTCTCTAATGGCTTGTTCCTTTGTCTCTCTGATCTTTCAGCATTTACCCCAATATCTGGCTCCAGGTTTTTTATTTTAAGACCATTTAGGATTTCTCTCTCTCTCTCTCTCTCTCTCTCTCTCTCTCTCTCTCTCTCTCTCTTTCTCTCTCTCCATCTCTGCAGGTTAAAGACCTAACAAGGGGGGAAACTGCAGTCCAGAGAAGCTCCCTAGCTTACTAAATCCAGACAGCCACAATCCAGGCCCAGAATCCGGGTGTGGGGCTCAGCCCCCCTGAGCACCATCAGGGTGCTGGGCTCCAAAGCCCAAGCAACAATGCAGCTTTAAAGAGGAGTTCGGGATAAGTCCTAGTTTGAGGGTTCAGAGATTCCAGAGTCCCCGAAAGGAGGTCAGACACATGGCCTGGTGAGTAACTCTGCTGCCCTCAGTGGCCTGGCACAGCCCAGGCTTTGTGGCCGACACATGCCATCTGCTCTTCCCCACCATGATCTGCTAGAACATTCTCTTGCATGGAGCTCTCTCCCCACCAGACACAATCTCTGTCTCCCCACCCCTCCGTCTCACACATGCACAATGCCATGCAGCCCATTTCTATGTTGGGTCACTGTAGTGAGATGGTTAGTGTTCACAGTCAACTTGATCGAATCCAGCATCACTGCGCATGCCTGTGGGGATTGTTTTGATTGGATGGGAAGAGCGCTTACTGTGGGTGGCAATTCCCTGGCTGGTATCCTGCACTGTCTGAGTAGAGAAAGCAAGCTGACGGCAGGCATTCACGGCTCTGTTTCCTGATTGTGGGTGGGATGTGAAACATCCGCTTCAAGTTCCTGCCGCCTTGATGTCTCTGCCACGATGGTCTGTACTTTTAGTATGGCCTCGTCCTTTTCCTCTCTGGGCTGAGAAACTCCAAGAGGCATGGCCTCTTTGTGGTCTCCACTGCACACCACCCTGCCCTCTGGTTTGCACAAGCTTTGGCACTCGGTGGGTTCCCCACCTTAGTATATGAACTGGACTACTTGGGTAATGATCTTTCATAAAACCCTGGGCCCTAAGATACCAAGAGGGCACCCTCCTCAATCATCCACTCGCCCCAGCTGCTCAGGCACATGACACTTAGTCTCTGTGGATTAATGAGTCTTTTTTTTTTTCTTTTTCTTTTTCAGTGCAAATACTCACGAGGCAGGAAACATCCCTGAGACCCACAGTGAGTCATTTCTAAGCAGTACTGCTGACATGGTATGGATAATGGCAAAGGCCATACAGTAGCTGAGTGGAAACCAGAGTCGGCATTTGAACCTGGGTCTGCCTAACTGCGGAGTTCAGATCTTTCCTGACAGAAGGGGCAGCCTGAGCACCAGCAGGATGTAGGGCCAAGCAAGAAAAACCAGGAACCTTGAACAAGAACCCCAGCTTCAGGGCTAGAAAGATGGCTCAGTGGTTAAGAGCACTGACTGCTCTTCCAAAGGACCCGGGTTCAATTCCCAGCAACCACATGGTGGCTCACAACCATCTGACACTGTCCTCTTTCCTCTGTGCACACTATATGTACACTATAGTGCACAGTCATACAGGCAGGCAAAGCACACACACACATACACACACACACACACACACACACACACACACACTCCAGCTTCATGGTGCGGGTGATGTGCATGGGATTCGTGGCAATCACTTCCCCAGGCCACACTGCAAAACCACTACAGTCCGGGACCAAAGCCCACCTGGAAGGGACCTGACTCTTGTCTCCTGCATCTGCAAAGAAGTGTCCTGGCAGAGAGTGTGTGTGTGTCTCTCTGAGGCCCCATCGAGGAGAGTGGCTGTGGCTTCAGGGCAGCAGTAAGTGAGCTGCAGGATGAAATGGAAGCCGGGACGCAAACACACAACACTGACCAGGAAGAGCAGCCTCAGAGAGTGCCTGTCTCTGAAGGGCTGTGTGCGCATTGGCGGGGGACCCCAGAACACGTACAGGCTCAGGGAGCTGAAAAGAAGACCCTCTGAGCGTTGGTGGCGCACGCCTTTAATCCAGCACTCAGGAGGCAGAGCCAGGCGGATCTCTGTGAGTTCGAGGCCAGCCTGGGCTACCAAGTGAGCTCCAGGAAAGGCGCAAAGCTACACAGAGAAACCCTGTCTCGAAAAACCAAAAAAAAAAAAAAAAAGAAGACCCTCTGATACCCATCTAAACTGCTTAACAATGCAAAGGGCCACTTCAAGGGCAGGGAGCCACCCGTCACTGGGAATATTCGAGAAGGCGTGATAGGAAGTTAAGGGTGCTTGCGGCCAAGCATGAAAACCAGAGTTCTGTCTCTAGGACCCATCTGGTAGAGGGAGAGAATTGGCACTTTGAACCCCCCCCACACACAAATAAATACATAAATAAATGTAATAAAAAAATACAAAGGGGCTGAAGGGTTCCGCTGAGGTACAAGGTACTCAAGAGGTCCATGAGTCCCTGAACTGTGTTTTTTTCACAAGGCCCCCCAATCACTTCTAACACTCTAAAGGGGCATGAGTGAATGCAGCGGTACTTCCTTGCCAGGTGGAAGGCCATGAGAGGTGCTTCAAAGTCTCTTCCACCTCCAAAGACTCCAGGAGGCCTGCAATCTCTAAGACTCTGTGAAGCCTGCAATCTCTAAGACTCCGTGAAGCCAGCAATCTCTAAGACTCCATGAAGCCAGGCACTTGAGACTCAGTGCTTCCACAGGCCAGTGGCTGACACACCTAAACTCCCATCCTTCCTGTAGAACTCCCACAGTCCAAGCCTCTCCCAACCTCGGACTTTACACTCCCTCAGTCCTCCAGACACCTGGCTCCCCACCATTACAGAACGTATTGAGCACCTGCTGCTCTCTGGATACCCAGCTCTTCTCGGCTCCACCTTTCCTCAAGAGTCTAAACACTAGATCTTCTAAAAACCTTTCAGGACGTTTTCTCCCGGCCTCAGCTTCCTCCTGGCCCAGGAACCACACATGGTTCATGGAGTCACTGGGACGAAGCAGTGTGTCTACCTGTGTGAAGGGCGGTGGCAGAGCCCCGAGCAGCTACCTTCCTCCTTCTCCTGTAAGCCTGCTTCAGACTTCAGTGCAAGGATCAGAGGCCAGTTTCTGTCTACTTACAATCCTCTTCCCTACTCATTTCCCAAGTGAGGATACCAAGGCCCAGAGAAGTACAGCCAACTCTGGCCAAGCATAGATGTCTCAGGAGAAGGGTCAGCCTGTCTCATGGATCACTAACTCCAGCACCTGGAACCCTGCCAGCACACAGTAGGTACTTAGTGGTTGCTGCAAACTCCTCGTACATAGTAGGTGTTCAATGGTTGTTGCTGATTCTCAGTTCTTGGAAACCTGTCCACACATAGTAGGTACACAGAGTCGCTTGAGGCCAAGTGAATACATGGTAAATAATCACAGCTCCACTCCTCTGTGGTTCTGGGCCAGCAGGAGAGGGCATGCACACCTCAGACTACATCAGCCACCTCTGCCCATCCAGGTCTAGGAACTTAGCACCCTCTCAGAAGTGGCTGCTGGAATGTGTTCTTGCCCCCATGCCCAGTGGGATTCTTCACTCCAGCTTAGCTGGAGGAGATGGCATTGCCTTGGCCAGCCCAGCCTTGGTGTTGGCCCCAGAAGGTCCCTGGCCAGAACTGGGAGCAGGTGTGGGCTCAGGAAGCAGCTGCTGGCTCCGGCCTGGGCTCTGCCCCGCTGCCCACCAGGGGCCTGCCCACCAGATGCATAATAGATGAGGTGGCCCAGCGGGCTGTACCTGCTTGGCATTTCAGAGCTAATGAGGCCAGCCTGTGCCTCCTGCAGCAGTACCAGGCCCCAAGAGCTCTGGCTGAGGGCTGAAGGAGCCTCCTGAGGACAGAGGCCACCACCTCAGGCCGCCTCTCAATTCCTGCGTCTAGAAGACTGTGGGAGCTGACAGGTCCCATTCATCAGTTACTGACTTCCTGCCCTGGGTCAGCCACTAGCCCTCTGAGTCTGTTTCCCCATCTGTAAAGTGGGAATGGAAGTCTATTCCAGAATAAAATAATCCAAGGGAGACACAGGGCCTGGCCACAGTGTTGAGGGACACATCTCTGTGGCAGGTGAGCCCTCCCCATGGAACACTCAGCACTGGCTCCCGTTTTGAGGGTATTTGGGATCACTTGCCTCTCTCTACCTTTCCCACAGCAAGACTCCTGTTTCTGGAGTTTCCATGCCTGACCAAGATTCCCTCTCCAGGAAGAGAGGGAGCTGGATTCAAATCCAGCCTCCACCAGCCATACTCTGGCTAAGCTGTGACCTGTGAAACAGAGGTCTACTCTCAGGCCTGATGTCATGACTGACCGAGGCCACCAGAATCATCAGCACCCTGTCTGCTGGGCTCTGCCTCTGCCTTTGCCTCCAAGGCTCCTAGTTTTAAGGATGAATCAACTGCTTTTTCCACAGTTCTTCCCAGAAGCCTCTGCCATGAGCAAGTCCACCAGCTGCCCTAATACTCTTTATCTTCCTGCCCCTGTCTGGACCGACCTTAAATGCCCAGCCCCTACACCAGGATAGCTGGGTTCTTAGGGCCGCAGAAGCAGAATCACAGGTTCATTCCACGATATCCACCCGGCACTCGCTGGGTGCAATAGCTCTGTGGGGGACAGAGCCCTGCTGATCTCGGACTCACACAGGTATAAGACGTCAAGTCCTGGAGGAACTTCAGTACACCCCACCTGGAGGAGTACAGAGCCTGCCTCCTATTTCAGAGTCACGTGGACACATTCAATGCCACAGAGGTTGCCTTGCAGACACTTCCAAACAAACGTGTTGAGCATCAAGCAGTGCTCTGAGAGGGGACTGACCTGCCCAAGGTCCCCAACTAGAACATGGCAGAGGCGGATTCCACCCACACCTGTCAGCCTTCCCAATCCATGCTCTTTCTGCTAACCAGGGAACAATCAGTAATGTGTGTGAGATAAACAGGGGGGGCGTTCCAGGGAGAGGGAGGCGTGATGTGGGATTAGAAAGGAGCGCCCTCCCCCACCACCCAGCAGCTGAGGAAGGTGTCTGGAGGAAGATGTGGGGACGGCAGGGGAGACACATGAGCAAAACATCATGGTGGTTCTAATCAAGTGTCCCTGGTGAACAGAGATGCAGGCCATGTGAGAAATAAACTTCTGCTAGAAAGGAATGCAGAGGCAAAGCGCAGGGATCAGATCATGACTTGTGGAGAAGGCTGCCACTCACTAGGCTAGGTCAGGGTTGGCGGCAGGGTGGGGTAGGGTGGGGCACACCCAGACTTAGCACCTTGGACAGCGGCTCAAGCAGCGATGGGACAGGGCAAGGAATTGTGGGTAACAGGTGCATCCTGAGGTGTCAAGATCCTTACATCCCGGATAGGGTCAAAGCCAGACAGCTGGCCAGTTACTCTCAGCCATGGTACCCTGTCTGTCTGAACCCTCTCGGTTCAGAGTGCTGGTCTGTGACAGCCTTGCACACCTGCCCCCATTAGAATCTCTCTGAGGCCTGGAGATCTCTCTACTCAGAGCTGAAGACAGATACGCCTGGAGGCAGCTGCTGGTCCCCATTATGGTTCTACATCAGGTCAAAGTTCAAATCCCAACTCTGTGTGGCCTTGGGCAGGTCACTCTGTCTCATCTGTGCATACTTAGAGAGAACAGTCCCCGATCGGTGGTGTGGTCAACACGTACCAAGTGCCTATCGGTCACAGCGGGGACCTGACAGATGGCAGCTATTGGTGATTGAAACCTTGCAAGGGATCCGTCTGCCTCACCTGTTCATCTCCCCACTCTAAGCCCTGCTCTGGGCATAACACACCCCTTTGACTCCCCATGGCATCAGGAGCAAAGCTCAGAAAGAGAGAGTCACGGGCTCCCAGCTGCCCAGCTGGTAACAAAAGGAAGTGAGGAAGTAGCCCCGGAGCTCAGCCTGGACACCCGTGTGCCTCCTGCTTCCCAGGGTCCTGGGCCCATGGGGGCTGCTTAGAAATCTTATAGCAACCGAATCACCGTGGGGTGTGCAGACCCCAGGAAGCCCCCAGCAGGGGCAGGAACCTAGAACAGGGGCTGGAGCCACTGGGGAGCCTCCCCCTGGAAGAACAGCTGTCAGGGCCATGTGATGTTGGTGCCAGGGAAGCCAGGAGGTGCCCGCCTGTGGGGCATCAGGTGCCCAGTGCTGTGAGAATCCCGAGGTGATACGGCACCTCCACCCACTGCCTGGCACCTCTCAGTGTTGGGGAAGCTGCAGATGCCACCTCCTCCAGAGAGAGGGAGGCCTCAGACACAGGAGGTGGCTCTGGGGCTGGGTATGAATGGGACTAGATGGCTTGGGGGTCAGTAAGAAGGCAGGCCACCACCTGCCCAGCTGGGAGCAACACCAGGGCAAGGATTGGAGAAGAGGAAAGCAAGGAACGATTTGAATGAGGGCCTCTCATATGCCAGCTGGGTTCGCATGCCTGAGTTCCCCAACATCACACTACTAAATAGACGTCTATACCCCCATTTCCCAGATGAGAAAACTGAGGTTCAGAGAGGTGGCAAAGCACTGGTGATCACCCAGCCAGCATGAGCTAAGATCTGACTCCGAGGCTGAGCTCCAAAAAGAACTGTGTGGGGAGGATATATGGGTTCTGGGGGAAAGGTCTCCCATGCCCTTCCTGGAGGGGCTGTAGGTCTGATTTGTCATTATAGAGGGTAGGAATGGGTTGGGGTGCCCCCAGGGAGCAGCCAAGGTAGCCAGATGCTCCTGAGAGCCCCCAGTACTCACCACACACTCTGATGCGGGGAAAAGGATTTGTCCACCCTGAAACACAGCAAGCGGGCAGCCCATGAGGGGACATCCATCGCGGCCCTGCAGGGCACACCAGACCCATTCCATTCCATGCTGCCCCCTGGTGGCCTGGGGAGGCACTGCTGCTAAAGGTACCCGATGCCCTCCAAAATCCTATGTGGCCAGACTCACACAGTCAGTTTAGACACCTGGGTAGGTGGGCTGGGGCTATGCAAATAAGGACCAGAAGCTGGATTGGGGGTCTGGGGCCCAGGGAAGCAGGGAATATAAGTGTTGGCAGAGGCGGAGTCAGTAATTCTGAGCCAAGCAGAGTAGGACCGTGTGGCTCCAGTTTAGGTCGGCGCAAGGCTCCAGGAGTGTGGACAGGCTGGGAGGTAAGCTAGGTGTCTATGGCTTATGGCAGAATCCCATGATGATCTCTCCAAGTCCCACAGCCTTGTCCCAGCTCATATCCACCCGGGAACCAATCACCTGAGGACCTAGACAATCCTCCCCTCACTCCAACTCATGTTCTTGCCTGAGTACATGGGCACCACCACCACCCCCCCAGGCCGCATTCCCTGAGCCCAGCCTAGAGGAGAGTGGGTAGGTATGGCCTCCCCAGCTTCTCACCCCACTGTTCTCAGAGAGGGCACCTTGGGGTGGGGGAGCACTGGGACTCCCCCCTCCTTCCTAGCAGGGTTCCACAGGACTGGGCAGCTGTTGGGAAAATAAACAACCCTTGCCTTCTGCCTGAGGCAAGCAGGGAGCAGAGGGAAGGAAGGCTGGGCTGCTATGGCTGAGGTTGGGGTACTGAGTAGATCCTGCTGGGGAGAAAGTAAGACTAAGAAGACCAAGGCTCACCGGAGGTCACAAAGAAGACCTTGTCTTCCCTTCTGGGCTGCCCCTGGATGTCATGACCAGGAAGCCCCACCCAGCCCAGGCGCCTCGCTTTGCTTGACATCCAGGATCTCACTCCCAAAATGCGCTTCTCTGTCTGCCCACCCTGTCCCTCTGCAGGAAGTCCCCTCAGAGGCTGAACAGCCAGGAAGAGAGCACACTGGACCGGACCTGTCCTACACACAGCTAGCTCATGGGGCTCTGACTGTACCCCACAGCTCCACACCAAACCTGCCCTGTCCCTCAGGGAGTTAGGAGTTCAGGCTGGCGAAGGTCACGAAGCCCCTTGGCTGGCCCAGGAGAGACCACTTGGCTTAGTCTGTGTAACCAGCTCCCTCTGGTTTGCCAAATCTCTGCTACCAGCGACAATCCCATCCTTCAGGATCCCTCAGGTAGGTGCTTAGGGTCGAGGAGGTGAGCCACCCTACCTAAGATGGACCATCTACTACTCTGCCCCCAGCCCCAGCCTCCAGGTCAAGCAGGAAATATAGAGGGTGGTTGGCTTCCACAAGGTGATGTGGTCAGAGTAGGAGGGGGCTACTGAGGGACCAACTTCCAAAGCCTCAGTAGAGGGACCGCAGAGGCCAAGGGGAGGTCCCCGCGGGGCCTTCCGAGGCTGTCTACCCCACCACACACTCCTAGCCCTGTGCCCACCCAGTTGGCACACACACACACACACACACACACACACAGGTCCAGGCATCCTGGCGTCTTCCACACGCTCACGCTCATGTTCATAGACACTGCAATCCACACTTACTCTCACCCCCACACGCGCACGTGAACACCCAGCAGAGCACGCGGGAGCTCACTCATCCCACTCACGACTCGGATGGAAGCTCGCCTCAGTCTCCGCAGCCCTCCCCACCCCGGGGGGTCACCGCACCCAAGCAAGCCCCGCACAGCGCTTGCACTCGCACCTACCCTCCGTAGGCGCCAAAGGTGAAGCTGCGCTTCCGGCCGCTCATGGTGTGGTCGCCGCCGCCCGCAGCCTGCCCAGCGCGGGGTCACCTTGGCAACGCCGCCCCGGCCGGCCGGCGGACCGTGTGCGCCCCGGCCGCCAGCCAGCTGAGCCCCGGTGGCGCAGAAAGCGTCGCTTGTTCGCTCCGGGCTGTGGGACTTTCCGAGAGAGAGCGCCACCCCCACGCCGGCCGCCGCACGGCCCCATCCACATAGCCACCTCCAGTCCTCCCCGGGGAGAGGTGCCAAGGGTGTCCCACTGGGAAAGTTGGGTCAGCCTGGCTTCCAGGGCGATGAGACGCATTGGACCCCAGCTGCAGACGCTGAAGAGGGACCTCCTCTGAGGGGCAGCGTGAAGAGCTCACTCTGCATGCGGCGGTGGGGGGAGGCTGGATAGTGGGGAGGGGTGAGTGTGGGAGCACCAGAGTCATCCACTGAGAAGAGAACAACCCCCCCCCCCTTTCTGTGGAGAGGCAGGGGTTTCCAGGGAGGAGTTGGGTGGGGCCAGAGGACCTGGATCCAGCCTAGGCAGTATGTGTGTGCTGCGGGCTGGCTCGCCCTTGGCTCGCCCAGGACTCCAGCCCTTTCTGCACTGCATTTACCCCTGCAGCATGGGCTCCAGCCTCCCTAGGCTCACCGAAGGGGCCAAGTCCTGAGTGGGTTCTGAATGCTCAGTTGGCAGGCTGGCCAAGGAGCTGCCAACACGCCAAGTTTCCCAGCTGGGCCTGGCCCCAGGAAGGCCCCCCTGAGGCTGGGACAGAAGGCCCTTGAGATGGGCCGTGGGGGCTGCAGGGTTCCCACCGAGGACAAAGAGCCCAGTGTGGACTCCGGCCTCTGAGCTCTGCCCAACTGCAGCTGCCTCGTTGGCAAGAGATGGGGGTGGGACGGTCAGTGAGGTCATGTTCTCTCAGGCACAGATGTGGAGGGCACTCCATGCCAGCCCCTGGCCCCTCAGGCCAGCAACCATTAAATGCACCCTCTTAGCCTGCAAGACTACCTACAAGAATTCACTCTTTATGTCACAGCTTGGGTCCTGAAGATGAAGAGCCAAGGACAAGGGGTGGGGAGGCCTGCATCCTGTGGGCTCGCCTAAGGTCCCAACCAAGCCTTCTTGTCTGTCAGCTGTGTGACCTAGGGCAAGGTGCTTAACCTTTCTGTGCCTCAGTTTTTTCATCTGTAAAGTGGGGCTGGTAATGAAGGTGCTAATTATTCAAACAGTTTGACTGCCCATAAATTAAACTGCCAATCATAAGCACTGGAGATCCTGCCTGGCATAGTGTGTGTGTGTGTGGTAAATAAAACCTTCATTGCAGCATGATTTGGAGGAGGCCTAACTACACGAGTTTGCCTCATTCTACAAGGATAGCAAAGAATTACTAGTATACTAACTAACTGGCCACCCAGATGGAGATGCAGGGCCACACAGCTATGAGAAAGGACGGGCCAAGTGTGGTAGCCACTCCTGTAATCCCAGCACTCACTCGGGAGGCACAGGGAGGTGGATCTCTGAGAGTTCGAGGCCAGCCTGGTTTCCATAGCCAATTCCAAGCCAGCCAACACTACATAATGAGACCCTGACTCAATTTAACGAATTAATTGAAATATAGACCCAGGCATGGCAGTGCACACTTCCAAGTGTCTCAGGAAAAGGGTGGGTGGAGCTGGGTGGGGCTGGAGAGATTGCTCAGTGGTTAGAGCACTGGCTGCTTCTGCAGAGGACCCTGATTCTGTTCCCAGTATCCACGTGGTGGTTCACAACCATCTGTAACTCCAGTTCTAGCGGCTACAGAGTCCTCCTCTGGCCTCCTCAGGCACCAGGCTGCATATGTTACACATATATACATACATGCAGACATGCAGGCAAAATACTCATACACATAAAATAAAAACAAAACTTTAATACTGTTGAAGAATGAGGTAAATCTGTGTGAGCAGATTTACAGAACAGACTCCAAGACAGCCGCATAAAGAGACAGCGTGACAAGGGACCCACATCAGCCACCACAGACCACTGTGACAGGGAGGGGTGCTTGCAGGCTGGCTCTGGGGAATGGCGGCTGCATGGGTCAGAGTCCCCTTTCCTCAGTCTCTCACCTAGAAAAGGAACTACAGGCTGGGAGTAGCACTCACCTAGCATGCATGAAACCCTGGTCCACTCTCCTGTACAAAATAAAACCGGGCATCAGGCTCACATGTGGTGGCACATGGTCTTTGATCCCAGCACTCAAGAGGCAGAGGCAGGTGGATCTCTGTGAGTTCCAGGCCAGCCTGGTCTACAGAGCCAATCACAGGCCAGCCAACACTACATAGTGAGACTCTGTCTCAATTAACAAATAATAGAGCCAGGTCTGGTGGTACACACTTCTAATCTCAATACTAGAGAAGTGGAGGCAGGAGGGCCAGGAGTTCAAGGTCATCCTCAGCTACATGAGATCCTCTCTCAAAAAGAAAACAGAGCCACGCTGTTCTCCATGGCCAGCCTCCTTCTGGGAAGAAACCTCCTATTCTAGGCCTCCTGAATGTGCACCCAAGTTAAATGAACCCATTCCAAACCTGGTGAAGAAGGGAGAAATGCAGGGGTGCAGAGTAGTTCCTTTCCCAAGCCCACCCCAGGCTGAACTCTGAGCATCCTACCCACCTGCCTTCAGCACGCCCTTGCCAGCCCTCAGCAGGGAACTGGGGAATAGAGAGAAGGGTAAGCCCTGGGAAGATCCCAGGCTGGGCTCCGCATGCTACTCGTGGGCTCTTGCCAGGGTCCCCAAACAGCCCCTTCCCCTTCAAGTCATTCCCATGCCGGGATATGCTCAGAGCCTCCTGGGCAGGAGACATGGCAGGTCTGGGCTCCCTGCCCTGGCCTTGGCAGCTCCTGAGTGGCTTGGCTGGAATCTGTTTCCTCCCAGGGCTCAGGTTTGCTCATGCGTTAATCAATCTCCCTCACACATGCACACCAACCTCTTTCTCGCCAGCCTAAAGGCACTGGCAAAGTACACTCGCCTAGGAGGAATTTCGCCGGCCATGGAAGCCCCCTCACCCTTCCAGCCCGGTGACATCCATCCAATCCCAGGAGCTGTGAGCTAAGTTCTAAAGCATTAGGGTTGGGGTATTCCCTGGGGAGGGAGGAGATGTGGCTTAGCTTACCCTCCCCAAGCTGCTGCCAGTGATGCCTCTGTTGTCCTGGTTCTGGTCAGGAGCATCAACATAACACACTCCCTGGAGGACCCGAGTACACATCTGTCCACAAGGTTTCCCTGGTTCACACGCACTTGAACTTGTACAGAGCACACATACAGATGTCTAACTTGTGCCTAGACAATAGGTGTAGACCTGCTCACATGGAAGTCAGCCCTCATTCTGTCAGCTCACATGCACACACACGTGCCAAGGTCAGATGAAGTTTACTTGCCTGAGTCACAAATCTAAGTGTGCTCACCTACTGACTGTGGCCAGGTTTGCACACGCACATGACACACAAGACCACAGATCTGTGCACAGAAGTCGTACCCCTAACGATGGCTGTCTTACACTTATACAGTGTGTGGACAGACAGACACGTCCACACATGCATGGCTATCTTACGTGGTAACCAGCAAGCCGCTGGGAAGAAATGAGATAAAGAGAATGGTCCCTGGTGAGTCAGAGAGGTGTGTGACCAACCATGGCACCCCGGAGGAGAATACAGAGGGGAGGTCAAGGCCACTGTCCTGTGGTACAGCAGGGACCCATTTAGCCTCCCTATTTCACTATCTCTGCTAAGTGTACGACCTTCCCTGCCCACTTTCAGGGCAGTTGGTTAAAGCTCCGGGATGTACCCACAACACCTACCGGGGCAGCGGGCTGCCTGAGCCCTGCTTCCTGGGCCAGGAGACCTGGATCCAGCCCCCAGATCTGTGAGTCACTTGCTGCTGCCCAGGAGTACCCCTTCCTATTCTGGCCTCTGCTGGTTCACGTATAAGATGGGGGGAGTACCCTAACAATTCCCAAAGCACCCCCTTCCACTCAGTCGGCCAGTGTAGGACCCAGTAAGCCTCAGCAGAGCCGCAAAGCTCCCACTTTGGCTGTGGTTCTCAATGAGGACAACTCCGCCCCCGAGAAGCATTAGGGAAATAGAGGAAGGTGGTTTTTAATTTAGCAATTACTGAGAGTCACCACAGCCATTCAGAGGGTGGCAGCCCAAAGAGCTATTCAGGGAGAGTCCCACTCAAGGCAGACTCCTGCACACACACTACCCTGCCTTGCGTGTGGGCACAGACTGGTAAGGCAGCCTAGTCCCTAAGTACTTCGTACGCCGGTATTGGTCTGTGCTTCTCTCTCTCTCTCTCTCTCTCATGGTGCGGGGGCTGGGGATGGAACCCAGACCTTGAGTAAGTCAGACAATTGGTCTACCACTGAGCTACAGCCCCAACCCCGTGAGTATCTTTTTGATGTGGGTTTAATCCATAATGAAATTTTCTTAGGTTCAATTACTGGAGCCATCCAGAGCTGAAGGTCAGGTGCAGCAGTAAGATTTTTCCACTGTTAAATGGAAAAGTGTCTCTGTTATAAATGCCAAGGGTTTGGTTACTTCTGTGATCTTGCAGTGTGGTCATGCCAGGGCATTCACCCCGACAAGTGGAGCACTGTTTGGTTCCCTCATGGTGACATGTCAGTGGCTTCGGAAATGAGCTGAGCAGGTTGGCTTGTTATCTAGGAGTGTTAAGTCTGGAAATGAAGACTGCTCTCTGAACACAGCTTGGGAGTCAGAGGCGGTCCCTGGCGCCCTCATCTGGCCGTCGATGGAACTGCAGGCCAGAGCAGGCAGCACTCCAGGACCAGGGACAGCGCCCCAGCCCCAGCCCCCCAGCGTCTCTCTGGAAGGGTGGAGACCCTGAGCCCCCAGAGAAAGCGCCCCAGATCCCGCTGTGGCACCCTCCCTCCCTCCTCCCCTGATGCGGAGGCGGCCCCACAGTCTGTCCTCGCCCTTCCCTCTAGGCTGCGCCTCTCCAGGCCACAATGGCACACCTGCGTGCCACAATGGTGGCACCTGCTGATTCAACGCCTACTGTGTTCCTTCCGCCCTTCGTTCCTCTGAGGATTGCTGAGCGGCACCTACGCACCCTGGGCCTCTGTGATCCCATAACAGCCCCAGGAGCTAGAGCGTGCAAGAACTGTGTATCTGCCATAAGTTCTCAGCCCTAACACAGGAGCCACTAATCAACAGGGACTCACAGCCCTGTGTGGTGTGCATGCCTATAATCCCAGCACTTGGGGAGCTGAAGCAAGAGGATTATAAGTTCGAGGTCAACCTGGGCTGTATAGCAAGATCCTGTCTCAAACAAACAAACAAAAACAAAACAGAAATGTGTGTAACCTCAGTACTTGAGAGGCTGATACAGGAGAATTGCCAGGAGTGTAAGACTACCCTAGGCAACATAGTGAGACCCTACCAAGAAAAGGCCGAGTAAGCAAGGCTGAGGTGGGTGTTTTAACATGGTTAGTGGACATGTTAGTATGAACTGTCCCAGGAGCCAAGTTCCACGCTGGCTCCCAGAGTAACTTGGGACAAGTCCCATCCCTCTCTGGGCCCCTTTCTTTGTCTATAACAAGGAATCTCCAAGGGACCTTCTCACTCTGGTTACCCAGGTAGCCCAGCCCCACGGGCATGGCGGGCAGGGGCAGAGGTGACGCTCAGACTCCAAGACCCTCCACTCGACATGCAGGACCTGGCCCTGAAGTCCCCGGTCCCACACCCCCACAGATTATTTCTGGGGTCCAGTACCCCAGACTAGGATGGGGCAGGGAGTGAGGGGTGTTCTCTGGCTATCCTGGCCCCTCTGTACACAGGACCCTCTAGCTTGGAACCCCCAAACCGTCCTCAGCCTAAGCACTGCAGGGAAGCCCGTGATGGGGTCCAGACCCCTGGTTTCACAGATGGTCTCCCTGAGTAGGACTGAGTCACATCTGGGTGCCCCCCCCCCTGTGTCCTGGGAGGCAGTGTGACTCCTGAGGCAGCTGCTGTTCCATCTCATGATGAAACAGGTCCAGAGAGAGAGGCCTCGGTGGGTATGCACATGGCCCTGCTTCTGGGTCCAGCCCTTTCCTGAACACACTGGGCCACTCGGGGCGTCCTGTGCTGTGGCTCTGTGATACATCTTCTACTGGCACAGGGTTGGTTCTGAAGGCCCCCACGGGGACAGGGCAAGAATCAAGGAAGGTCCTTGGGTAGCCAGGGAGGCCTTCTTTAGTCCCGATCACGAGACATCCACGTTCTCCATATTGGCACTGACAGGGTGATGAGCAGAACTGTTAGGGAACACCCCTGTCCTGGCATCAGCCTAGCCCCCTACCCCCCCTCCCCCGTGGCCAGAGCAAACTTCCTAGGGCTGCTGGGGAACAGCCCACTCCTCTCAGCAGCCCCCTCTCCCTCCCAGTCTTACTCTGTACATCACAGTGGTTAACAGAGGTTAACACAGCCCTAATTAAAATCTCAGCCCCCTGAGTGACCTCTGGAGGCTGCTTAACCTCTCTGAGCCCCTTATAGCTGGTAATAACAGTTGCTGGGAAGTCAATGGGATGGGTCCATGGAAAGCGTTAACATGGAACTCAGCACACCGTAAGTGCTCAATTAATGCCCCTCCGGGGTTCGGCTGCTCAGCCCATCCTGCTGGTAAGGACTGCACACATTGGGAGTAGTGGGGCAGGAGCGAGTCTCAGGCTATCCTTTTCCTTCTTTCTTTTTTTTCTTTTTGGTTTTCCGAGTCAGGGTTTCTCTGAGTACCTTTGCGCCTTTCCTGGAACTTGCTTTGTAGACCAGGCTGGCCTCGAACTCACAGAGATCCGCCTGCCTCTGCCTCCCGAGTGCTGGGATTAAAGGCGTGCGCCACCACTGCCCGGCAGGCTTCTCTATCCTTAGGGACCACAACTACCTACATCTTTCCAGCTGTAAGCCTGGTGGCAGGGACGGATGGGGTCTCAGCCCTAAGGGCTCTGCCAAGCTTTGTTTCCAGAGGTACTTAGAGCTCAGGGAGACAGACTCCAAGGTGGGAGGTATGTGTGAACGGGCAAGGCCAAGGCCCACACACACCTCGCTGTAGCCCTTAGCCTGCCACCAAGGCTGTCACAAGGGCCTGCATCTGTCTACCAGAGGGTGTGTGGCCTCTCTGCTGATTTCCAAGGTCAGAAGAGAGTATCACGGAAAAAGACTGGCCAACCACCAACCCAGCCTTGTCCCAGCACACCCTGAGGTCAGTGGTTTGGCCCCCAAGTTCTGCTCCCAAGCAGCCAGGCAGGGGACACTACCAAGGTCATCCTCCATTAGCCACCTCCACCTGCCGCTGGAGTCCTGACTCAAGGTGGGGACCTAGGACAGGGGAATCGTCCCTTAGAGATTCAAGTCAGCTCTCAGGAGGTAGAGGCTGAACCCCACAGCCTGGCCTCCACTTTTCCCTCTGCAAGTGTGTGGCTCCTGCAGACTTGAGGAGGCAGCTCAGGTGTCTGCTCTGCACCTACTGTCGCCCTGTGCACCTTGCCAACCGCTCCCAGTTCCCAGGGGTGCCTGAGGAACAGGCAGTTACCGAAATGCCTTGACTCCCTAAGAGAGAAACACCCCCGGGCTCACCCGGCACAGCCATCATCATCCTGGAGGCCGGCAGCAGTCACAAGGCTTCTCCCATGCCACAGACCTATCAGCAGCCTCAGAACCTGCTCACTGCGGCCCCCCCCCACTAGCAACGCAGAGGCAGGGGACAAGACGCCGACCTTCTGTGCAGGTGACAGTCTTGTTTCCTGCACTCACAACTATACAGTTCTCTGCAGGGCTGGTGTCTTGAGGCCCTCCCCTGCTCCAGGTAGGGGTGGAAGACACGGCCGTGCTTCTGTCTGCACACTTGAGGAAGATGAGATCCAGAGAGGAAGGCCCTGGGCAGTACTCACCCAGCACAGCCAGGCTGCTTTCTCTTCCCTGGCTACAGAGTCCGGCCATGCAGCCAGAGGCTATGTGCAGAATGCCCAGCGGGCTCCTTAGTGACTTTGGGGTGATGCAGAGTCCCCAGGCTGGCAGTCAAGCCGTTAATAAAGCAGGTCACCTCATCACCCTCCTCTGAAGCCCAAGTACCCCAACTTTGGCCCTCAATGTAGCTGGCCACACCATCAGGCCTGCTTTGCCCCTTTGCCCCTCTTACCAAGCAGCTCAGAATTCTGCTGATGTCCCCGTTATAATGTACTGACGGCTACTATGTGCCAGGCCCTGACCCCTCAAGAGGGAAAACTGCCCAATTGCCAATTACCTTGAAAATATGATATCATGGGAGGAAAAAAAATCCCACTATCCCAAACACTGAAGGAAAAGCTTTTAAAAAATGTGTTTTTTACTATAAAGTTTGGACTGAATATGGTGATGAATGCCTGAAATCCCTTGGACTTGGGAGGCTGAGAGAGGAGGATTATTATGAGTTCAAGGCCAGCCTGGGCTACATAGTGAGAACTTGTTACAAACAAACAAACCAAGAAAGAAAACAAGGGCCTGTGAGATGGATCCGTGGGTAAAGGTGCTTTGCTTGCTGCCAAGTCTGACAACTTGAGTTCAATTCTTGGACCCACATGGTGGGCGGAGGGAACTGACTCCTTCAAGGAGTTTCCTCTGATCTCCACATGGGTTCCATGTCATGGCCACACACACACACACACACACACACACACACACACACACACACACACACAAGCTAATAATCAAACGCCTTTTTAGAATGAAAAGTGAGAAGGCAAGAGAGGGAAGTAAAAAGAGGTCTCTCTAGGTTGTCCTGGTGTGTGTTTGTCCCGGGTCCATTTGTGTGTTTTCGTCTGAGCCCAGTCCTGTTTATCCAAAGCAGTTCCAGG